>NW_013654563.1:0-124690 GCF_000499385.1 Eimeria necatrix
GACGTCTTGCTTAAGCCGCGTTCGTCTCTCGCATATCTCCTTTCCAGAGACCTAGTCATTGTCAAGCCACCTTCTCCGCGTCCTGTGTCTTGAGTCTTGCCCAGAGATCCACTTCCACTGCTGCGCATACTGCCTCCGTCTCCTGGAATGACGGGCTGTGGCGGAACGCGATTTCGCTCTGAACTCCGGCGTGCCACTGACCCGGAGTGACGCCCATCATCCCTTCCATGCCCCCCACTCTGCTCAGCACCGGCTGCAGCCACACGCGCGTTGCTCTCAGAGCTTTTGCTGCTTTCCCTCCCTCCGTGACGCACACTACGGTGACTTGTACTGCCGTGGAAAACTTCCATATCACCTTGATGCTTCGTCGCGTCACGTTGCCGGAGGTCTGCGTCAATTTCGCCTTGGTTTCTTTCTGTGATTGCCCCGGAAATGTTAGGAATACTATTTAATCCTCTGTGCCTAGTGTTTGTTGTGCTGCTGCAAAAATAAGTGCTTGATGTATGCGCGTGATTCGTGTCGTTCATCGAAATAGCACTACAAGTGTCTCTGTTGCTCAAGGCAATAACATTCTGTGCGTTTGACAGCTCTGGCAAGCAGCTTCGTGCCTGCGAAGCCAAGAATTCGTGTTCTTCTGTGACAGTCACATCAGAGAATGAATATAATGCACTTTGTCCAGCGAGCTGTTGCTTTGTGCTTCGCATGCCTTCACTAGCATTCGATTCGCTGCACTTTGAAGACTCCTTCCCAATGATGCTTGTCATTTCTTTATCTCGTTTGTCCAGTGCACTTTGCAAGATTTGACGTGTCATGTGTTCTTCAGATTCCTGGAGACTTGGTAATTCTTCGGAGATATAGTTATCACTCTTCTTGGGCGTGCCTGTACCTGACACTAGCGACTGAACCATAGCTCGGTCCGATGCTTCAGCTAGGCGGTCTACGAGACATGGCTCTGCTACGTTGCAGAGTTCGGGCAGGCGATCCTTTGAGGAAATTCTATTTTGATGGTATTCATTACTTGTCGAGAAAGCAAGCGATACTTGAGACGAGTGCCTAATGCCGTCCCCTTCACAATTCCATGCTGCTGTGGCAGCTTTTTGAACACTCACGTGAGTTGTGCGTCCACTTTCATGCCTATTGTCTTGAAGGCAGTCTGCTTCGTCGCGTATATGTTCCGTACTTCGTAACTCTGGGAATTTCGAGGCTGCCGCTTCTGGAATCAGTCTTCTTTCTCCTCTCGGGCCAACCATAATCCTGCTTACACTGCGTAGCTGATGATCTTCGGCAGCGTACTGAGGGTTCATGCATGACTGTGTAGCACACAGGAGGCGATTCTTTCGTGAGTGAACTTTTCTGAAGTCTTTAGCTTGGTCTTCACTGATTGCAAAACTGTAGTCAAGCTCAGTTTTCCTTTGCAGCACGGAGACGGCATCCGAAAGTCCCCCTGCTCCCGAAAAAAAGTTGTTTACTTCTTTCCTCGACCTTACATTCGAGTGTTTGTCCAACTGCGATCGTGTGTAGAAGCCTTCTTCAGATGTTCTTGCAGTCACGCACGGTAGTGCAGTTGCCCTCCTTCTCTGGAGCTGTTTGATGGCATATGGGTGCGTGGTGGCAAGACATTCATATTCCTCGAAGGTCAGGGGTCGTGTTCCTGGGAGAGAATATTTTCTTGACCCCAGAAGACGCTTTCTTGTTGGCTGTTCCATCATGAGGAAATGTTCAATTCCCGAGCCGGTGCATGTGGCGTTGCCACTGAGCAGCTCGTGACAATGAAACGGTGAATTCGAAGACTCTTGAATGGCCAACAATGTCAAAAGAGTTACAATGTTTGCCCACAAGACGCTGGAAATGGTACAGCAAGAAGTAGGAAGAGCCAGCACAGGCGTAGCTGGCGCGGGTCACCTACATGCAGAATTCGGAAGTTCTGGAATAGATGGGGTATTTAGTGTACATAATGCGACTATAGTGTCTCCAAGTAACTGAGCGTGCTTTTCGCCGCAATCTATGCACAAGTAGGAACAAAGAGCAGTGATGGTTCTAGGTCCGGTGGTCTTCGCGGAACTGAGCAACACGCGGTTAGCATCGTTTCCCTGGTCCCGCAGCAAATATGGACAAAGAACATCGTTGAAACGTTATCCTTTCACCTAAGCCACGTGGTCCAAACCTTTTAGCGAAGCGCTTAAGTGGGAGTCATGATTCCAAATGTGAATCCTGGGCCGCACAGGACCGTCGAGCTACTTTATCGCACTGCACACAGCAAAGTGCAAGCTCTGATATTCCATCCGTTCATATACATAGCTTGTTTACTTGCATGTGGCCTCATTCAAAGAAGCGAGGCTTTTGCACAGAGGTTCTACGGATTTTTGTTGATTTCTGAAGTGCCGACCCCATCTCCATCCGCCCTCTGTGCATGGGTCCCCAATCGGCTGGTTACTCGAAATTTCTGAAGGCTTGCCCATATTCCCCTAGAAAGAATATTGTGGGCACACCTTAGAAAATAGCCTTCATAAAACATTCATGGAACGTCGAATGCGCTTCTGCTCTCCGGGGTGCTCAGAAGGCTGCCTGAGCTTCTGCGGTCACTAAACAGCAGAATTCTTCTACCTAAGGAATTGTATTCGAGCAAGGGAGTTCACTTTTTCCCAGGTAATCCTTTCTGTCCAGGATAGAGCATGCGGCGAGCAGCAGCAACAGCAGAACTACTCAGCCTGTGGAGAGTTGCTGCCGACCAACTCTATTTGTTGTTTAAAGTGCTCCGCTGCGGTTTTGTTATCTGCTTGGGGAATCAATTCGACTGCTAGGATGACCGTTTTGGGTTTGTGTTAACTGCCTCTAAACAACATTAAGTCGTTACTTTTTTCGGGAAAAGAACTTCGCCCAGTCAAGCAATTACATGCTGCAGTGGTACAAGCCTGTACAGGTGAGTTGATAACGAATTTAGGCATGAGTCTTTCCTGACTCCTGCCAGTGTACAAATGTTGAGGGCCTCTCACCACACAGAAGCGCTGCTGAAAGTGGCACCTTGCATGGCCATAGTCTTTTGGAGAAGCGCATTTGCTCTCTGATTTACGACTGTGGACCACCTACGGTCACCAAGACTCTCATCTAGCTCTTCGCAAGTCAACACAGGCAAGAGATACAATTTACTCAGGTCTTCTATCAAGCTTCTCCTCATCGTGCACTGCAGATCCTGTCGTTGGACGACAATGGCAGCAACATCTTTTCTGAAGTATAAAGCAACAAACAAAATAAAAAAGTTAGCTGAAAAACGTTGAATACCTTCCAAAATTCTGGTGGAACGCACCTCATGTCAACCATGCCGTGTACTTGTATCTCAGAATACTTCAAATCCGGGGTTACAGTTGCTTTTGCTCTTCTTCCTGTCGCTACAGCCTGTACGGAAAATAAACATTCGACAATTGGCATTTCTGCGGAGTCGGTGTGATATTGCACGCACTAGTTTACTTCCTAGCCTAAAAAGATAAAATTTTCTCGGCGCAGTGAGTCAGTGATAATGATTCACTTCAGGACTTAGTTACGCGTGTGGTTCGCTTACGTGAATCCTTGTCACTTCATGGGTGGATAGAGTCTCAATAATGTGCCACATATTGTCGAGTGTGCCAACACGACGAATGTTGAAACCGAGGTTCTCCTTGCTAGTAGCCACAGTCGTTCGAGCGCTGCTTTTCATAACATATCCACAAATGATGAGCTGCCCGTGCTTCTGCCTCGTGATTTTTTTTCACGGGGGTAGACGTGGCAGTCACATAAGATGATGCCGATGTGCACCAATCAGCGCGTCGTTTTGTCTGAAGCTTTTCTTTCTAAGAATTTCGTCGGCATTGTCTGGAAACGCAGTGGCTGAAACAGGGCAGTGCTCACCGCAGTGAATCTTTAAGAAGGAGGTAGGCGCTGCCGAACATAGAAACTCGGGAATCCGAGAAGGGATGACACACCATGTTCAGAACACCGTACCTGGAGCGCCCACATGCAACGTTTCAACTTATCACCCAGGCTAATCTATGTGATTGATCCATAAGACTCTTTGTTTTGGACCTACTTGGGCCTGTCCTTCGGTTGAACTGAAGGGTGCTCGTACAGGCTGTTGAAAAGAACCGCTTCGAATTCCCGCCGAGCATCCAAGTATGCGGAGCCTTTTACATTTGTCTCAAAGCATGTTCTGTGGGCAGAACGAAGCGTCCAACTGAACAGCAAGGTGAGCGAAAGCAGTCAGGCGGCTACAGCAGTGGCTTGGCTGGAAGAACGTAGGGCCACAGATGAGAAAAGCACGAAGTGCCGTCCGCTATACTTTACCTGTAGAACGGATCACTCATCAGGTGAGGCAGCAGTCCTTGGATGTCGATTCTAATTGTCAGAGGCACCTTTTTTGCAAGGTACAGCTCTATGGCTGAAAAGTCTTCCTCTGGAACATTAAAGAGCCCCCAAGCCTTCTTAAGTCGTGTCTTTGCAGCAGCACTTTGAGCTTCGCTGGTTGATGCTACGTACTCCATAACTTGCTGCTGAATCGGTGTCAGAGATTCAAACTCTAACTTCCATGCGGGCAGCTCAAGCCAAATACGACGGGCTTGGCCTACACTCGGCTGCTTGGACGAGTTGTGCGCGTTGTGTCCCAAATTTGAAAGCTCGGACTTTGCTGTTTCACTGTGAATTGATCTTGAAGCGGAGCGCGAAAGTAGAGAATGCTCTGTAGTAGAATTTCGTCTGTCTGTGGATTTGAGCGAGGCATAAAAGTCTAAGTGATCCAATTGCTGCCACTTTGCCGTTCCCCTGCCAATGGATCCTGAAGCAGAGAGCGAAAGTGTAGAGTGTTCTGTAGTGGAATTTCGTCTGTCAGTGGATTTGCGTGGGGCATGGGGATCCGATTGATTGATATGTTCCTGCGATTTTCTACGGGAACGCCTGAGGCTGTCCGCGTCATTGACCCCCCAAATCGGTTGCGCTCTTTGCCCCTGCTGAAAATAAGCCATTTCCACCTGAAAAAATATTCCAGGAGAACCCAGTGGAAAGCACAGCGGAATTGCTCTTCATGACGCCGCCGCTCACCGGCCAAGTTAGTCTATGACAGGTGTGACTGTGGTTGAACGATATGGCCATCTTGTAGTGCTGTGAACTTTAAAAGCCAATTCTGCTTGTGAACGGCATTTCGGATAACAATTAGCAGGACGAAGTAGTGTCTGTACCAGCTGGGGTTGAACACGAAGTGTGAAAGGAAGGTGAGCAAGGGAGCACTTCGTTCAACCCCCACTCACAGATCCTGAGTGAAAATGCAGCCTTTTCACGTTCTTCTCAAGTTACTGATAATTCGGCAGCTGTGAGTCTTGTTCACCGGTGCTCTCCAAGGACGCCTTGGTGGTGTTTGCACTCTGGATGGGAGTCCGGCCACTATGATACAGCCAGTTTACCAAATCACTTTTTGTCGCTTTAGGCACTGTCTATGTACAGGAATTGCCCTTAATGATAGCATAACTCAATGCGAAACCACGTCAAGAAATGACAGTCGGGAGTTCTGTCGCGCTACTGATAAAGCATAGCAGAAGGTGACTCTTCGATCTGTCCAGTGACCACAGTTTTATTGAAGGTGGGATTACTACCCGTGTTTTTCGCATAAACCTCTCACACCATGAAATGCTTTTTCGAAAAATACCTGTTCTGTTTCTCCTCAGGAGTATTTGAAGGGACACATTCAGTGTCGCCTTGTTAATGCCCATCGAGCACCAGCAAACCGCCCGGCCGACCGGGATTCCAGTAGCCGTACCGTATATTTTTGAACCAGCCAACACATATTGCTATCAAATGCATAAAACAACTAAAAATAGTGATAAATTTGCCAGCAAAACATGAAGATTTGAGCAGTGCTGATGCAAGAAGAATATAGAACAAGGTCCTGCCCTCATTGCCTCTTCTTTAGAGGGATGAGGTGGCTCTGACGTCTGTAGTTCTTTAAAGTTATTCAGGACGCATATTGTTAATCCTCGTTTAGGACAGCAGTGTGTTTATTTCAGTTCTTTAAAGTTATTCGAGAAGCATATTCTTAATCCCCGTTTAGCATAGCAGTGTTTATTGAGACCCTCGCCGAACCAAGGACTCTGAAAAGAAAACTGTATTTGTCTTTTGGAGCAGCAGTGTGCTTGCTGTGGCTGGTAGGAATAGGAAGACCATCCACCGAAAAGTTAGAGATCTTTATGAATTCTTATCTAGCGTTTTCATCAGCTTCACTTGCAATCAGCTTTGCTGATGTGCCGAGAAAAGAAATCGGTTGAATATGAAGCTGCACTACAGTAAGGGAGGTCAACACTTTCGTGAAGAACGTAGTTGGTGCACCATATACAACCAAGGCGTCCGTTTTGTGATAAGATGTTAGCGACCGATAGGCGCAACCCTGTGAATCAAGTCTCCAGTAGCTGCGTGCGACTCTCCCCTTCTCTTCTGGACCCATTACAGCTTACCAGTTGTGAACCAAACAGAGGAGAGCTGGCTTATCTGCTGCAGTGAGCTCTGTGGATAAGCGTGCACTACATTAGCAATTTAGGGAGCACTGACAGCTTTTGGAGCCTGACATAGCTGCGGAGTAAATATAAATTTTGAGTGCTTAATACACAGTGTGTATGATTCGACCTAGAGTATCACTGATACATACGGTGCGATTTTCGGGTTTTGCTGCGACATCAACTTCATGGTGTGTCGTAAAATCATGTGAATGTTGGTATTTTCATGTGTGACTGTATACTAACAGCGAGTGCTCCGCCATAAGTGGAGCGACAAAGCTTTTCAGTACAGGTTTATGTTTTAAGAGAGAGGAATCACCAAGGGCATACTCTAGCTCTTTGTTGAAGGCACCAACTTGCCAGCTGCACCACGGAAACTTGTGTACACTTCTTCGTATTCCACCGAGTTGTTCAGGCTTAAAGGATAGGTTATGAGGCACCCAGAGTTATGGTTTTGCGAACAATTGCGATCCTGTCTATTACTGCAATCAATGGACGCTTCCTTTTGCTGGAAAGATTTTCAGGGGTCTGGGGTTCATTATGTCTGGACATAAATGCTATGCGTGAAAGCTTGACAAAATCTTGTGCGCACAGGGAGTGAGCGTGTTGGGCACTATGGGACCATTTTGGGGGGTAGTACTACGGAAAACCAAGATGTGCTTTTTCCTCAAACGCTATTTGGTAGACTTAGCAGATAAATTTGTGGGGTTAGGCAACTAATTGAGAGTCTACCTAGGAACGGCAGTCCCGGTAACGCCTTCAATGTTTGCGAGAATGACTAGGCTTGCAAGCATTGACTGAGTGCCGACCTAAAGTAGTCCCGACCTAAAGTAGTCCAGCGCATAAGCAGTACGAAGAATGAGGGCGAATATCTAGAAACACCGACCATCCATAGTGAACCCGCGACACACGGCGAAAGGGTTTTGCATCCCAAACCCACTGGGATCTATACCTCAAAGATCGAGGAAAAACGCACGCTTGTCGCCGTTCGCCACTAGATTTGTGCAAAGTCGTAGTTCTATGTGCCACTACGTCTACTCTGATTCCATGGAAGGGGGAAAAGGAGCTGAGAAGTATGGCAATGCAAGAAACACTCCACGGAGGGACCCAATGTATCTAATTGGTAGGCTTGGCAGTGGGTGCTGGTGGATCAGAGGAAAAGTGGTACAGCATTTATAGGTCGTTAGCATGTCACACACTACAATAGTCCCAAAGAGCAGCTTTCGGCTGGCTTTTCTGATCTGCCGGCCGAAGCAACTCCTCAAACTGCCGCACTCAGGTAAACAGGCAGCCAGAAGCATTCTGTGCTTTGGTGACTCTCAAGTGTTAAGAGACCCTACGGGCAACGTCTTGTACACAATGTGGTGATTAACCTGACTAAAACCAACAAGGCTCTGCACGGCTCACCACTGACACGCTATTGTACATGCATATCTGGAGCCACCAGAGTGCACTGCTCCAGCTGCGGCGCAAGCGCTCTTTTACGGAAGTCAACCGTATCTGAGAAGAGCTGGAGTCGTAAATGTTTAATGCAGCACCCAACGCAGCTTATCACAAGGATGAATCCCCGGTTGGAGTTCAGAATTCAGGTTGCCGTCGATGGAGCACTACTTCCTTTATTCATAAAGACTTGAGCACGTCCAATATAGTACGTGTAAATTGAAATATGTAAATGCTGCAAATTAAGAACTTCCCAATTCTCTGGAACGCGCAATGCTGCATATTGAACTCTTCTTTCGTGTGGCGGTATGCTGAGGCATGGCCATTAGAGAACGTCCAAGAGACAACACTTAATCACACATGAACAAAGGTTTTACAACAGTAAGATGCCAGCTAACGAAAATGATACTTCCAATCAGACCAAGCAGCTTACATCTGGGAACCCCCAGAGATACCACACAGCAGTTATGAGCGCTCGGAGATGTCCCCAGCCCAGATGACCGAAGACAATAATTCGGTGTTTCACAGCTTTATTCGAAACAGGTGTATAAAGAAGACGTTGCACTGCCCCTTTCAATATATTTGCAAGAACAGCCGTCCCAGCGGAGAACGTCTGGCTACTTGTTGAGTTATGGAAGCCAGCCTCACGGGGGCCTTCTATAGAGCACATAATTCTCAGCATCATCGACCAAACATGGACTGCACGTTTTTGCAGCTCTGAGGATCCTTTCCTTGTTGATGGCAGAGCTCAGTTCATCTGTGTGTGACACGATGGTTCCGAAGAGACCATCATGGTGTCACAGGTGAAGGTAAAGTGAATAGAGACAACAGTGAACCTCAGCACGAGAAGCGTATCCAGTCAAACGGCAAATATTTCCCGGAGCAACGGAGCTCTTCAGTGGAAGGGATCAACAGCATGCGCTCTTCAACCGCAACAAAGCACACACAAAATCAAGCATTCAGAATACAGCGAATTCTGATTACTGGTACTTCCATCAACTTTGCTGAAGCCTCTGAAAGAACCGCGGGCACATTTGCTTGTCCAGCAGAACCGCAACATACCAACGGACATGGCTGGAATCATTGATGGCATAACTGGAATTATAGACGACGCAACACCACAGCGCCAAGCAAAGCCTTTTTGTGAATGATTAGTTCCGTAAGTTAGGTGTCCCGTGCCGTAATAAGTATAGTTGGAGTTACAGCTGGAAGGCTGGTGCGCTGTTGTTGCTATCAACTAGACTGCGAGGTCGTGAGCGTCACATGTAGCAAGTACGATTCACTTCCATATCTGTATGCAACTCCCTCTGGTGAACTTCGCCAGCACCAGTCAGTTTACTGCCACGCAGGCCGTGCGTGAGCAACAAACGAATAGCACACCCAACCCTTAGGAGTTGTGCTCCGCCTGTGGCGATATAAGCAGGGTTGAGCGCTTGACGTTGACAATGGGCCAGAAGCAACACGAAATAGCGTGCAAATGTTTTGTAGTGGCAGTTTTTGAGCGATTACCCCTGTATGCTAGCAGTGTATCTAGATTCCGACTGTCGCAGTACACCAGGAGAGTGCAACGGGTTTCGGCATTTCATTCCTTCCCAGTGGGTAACTTTCTTAACATGCAGAAGCTAGAGTGTAGAACTCTGTACTTGGCTTTCCTAATTGTCTCTTGCACGCTGAGAGCACCAGGGGAATGTAGGGATGTAAGCAGATCACAAAAACGAACCATTCTCTGAGATGAAAACTTCCTGTAGCCTTCCGCTCCAACGGAGTTTTCGGACGATGACCTTGAGATAATGGGGAAGGCATCTGGTAAAGAACAGCATGGCTTCCGCATAACAAACCGATTTCAGATTGCCGTTGCAGCTTCCATCATCAATTCCAGTGTTGATTCCATGAGCAAGGAAGAGGCAACTGCTCCCGCTGAAAGCAACATCGCTGGCGCAGTAAGATCGCTCAGTGCTTGGGGTTCCCGAAGGCATTGTCAGACCTCCGTGACAGCTTATTGAAGGCTTGAAAAATGTCCCAAAACCAGTATACCAGAGTGAGCAGACTTCAGGCTGCACTAGATGACCTGAATGCAACTGCACGCAACTAAAAGGAGAGCAGCTACGGAAAGACGTATCGCCTATCTGCGAGAGAGACTATTCTCAATTGTAAGAAAGAAAATGCTTTGCGTTGTTTAAACGACACAGTGCACAAAATTGCCGCGGAACCAGGTGTCCCGTCGTACGTTCAGCAAAGCGTAACCTCCGCATGAAGCATGACACAGTTCACCGCAGAATTTCTCTCTTGTGGGGCGCCCAAGAGGTATGGTGCCGTCGCGCATTTTCCGCACCGAGCTATTCTTACCTAATGTACAACAACGCCTACTGTGCAACTGAAGGGGATGGTTTGCTTTCTTGTGCAGCAACCGCCTCCTATGAAGGCAGGGCAGCTGGCTTCTAAAGAGTACTTACGAAGATTAATAACTCTCCTCAGGTCCCTGCTTAAACGACTTCTTCATTCCTGCCTACGTGTGAGCTCACGGCCTATGCGTACATTTATATCGCTTGCCAATATGAAACTACTCAATCTGTTGTAGCGTGGGAGAGCTGGCGAGGGAGTCATGGGCGAGAAGGTGCCATGCTGAGTGGCCGTGCAAACTGTGTAACAGAGACTTCGGAGCACAATGTCCAACGAAATGGGACCCCGTTGCAAGTAAGTGGCGACATCGGTGACAATGCTTTGCCAACATAAACCGTGAGTAGTGTCCCCTCACAAGTGCTCCAGTTCACGAGGCGAGCCCCACTTAGCCGCAAATTCGGAATATCAGTTCTCACCGTTTCACACGTAGACTACCGCGGTCCCTGCCCTGGAACAGTCGACTTTAGCAACATGACTATACTACAAAAAAAGCAATGGAGCACTTCGTGCATGGCATGGTGTAGGTAGGAACAAGGCATTCGCTACATTGGCAGAGTAACCAGAAAGACCCTTCAGGGCCATGCACAGCACCGCGACCATTCGAGCTCGGTCCCGATGCTGACATGCCACTAACACGCAAAGCCGTAAGTGGCACTCCTCCTAGCTTTATTAATATCGAAATGCACTACTCGGGCATCTTCCGAAGACCTTCTGGCGGGTCCTGCAGGTCGGCTTCCATTACCACTCAATGTATGCTGCTCTGCTCATCTTCCCCTTCACCATTTAGGGTTATCAGTAGCATCTAGACCCAAGTTGTTGCTCTAACAATATCCCCAGCAACAAAAAAAGTAAATTTGACGCCTTCGCCACCGGCTGGCACTACTGGCGCAGCCTCCATTTCGCCTGCATGCCCTGAGACTATCGATTCTGACACTCTCAACTCGTCCCCCAAAGACACTAACTTGCCTCACAGCCCTGTGATGCGTAGCGAGCGCTCGAACCACCGCGTGATGCATGTTGCGTATCCTGCTTCGTAAAAGCAACTACAGGAATGCGCTAGCAGTTCTCACACCACACAATGCAGGCTACTGTGACATTTCCCTGCGAAGGCTGTCCTAGCGAGGGCAAGTGACCATGGTAACTGGCTACCACATCCTGAAGCCACAGCCTCAGATAGCACTGCGGTGGCACTGCCACTGAATGAGCAGAAGACCCGTACGGCAATCTGCCCGTAAAGAGATTACGGTTCTAGCTGAGGCAACCGTCCAAGTGGATCTCTGCCCGACGCGTCTCGTCTCCACTGGTTCCCTGATTCTGCGCCTTGGTTGACCATCGATCGTCTTTGACGCTCGCGCTCTCTCTCAGCATGCAGCTGCAACGCATCCACAAGGTGTGACGGTTTCTTGTTTCACGCTCACCAATACGTTGCACACTGCGAAGTGCAGTGCAGCGCCACAGTGAGAATCCTTTAGCAAATACCTTGTACAAACAATACGCTAAAAGACACCCATGCGACAATCAAATGTCGCTGGGCTCTACTTTCCTGTGGTTTATCCTGTTCTCACACGCCAACAGTTACCCGATTTCACTGCCGGCATTTCCACTCTGCCTTTAGCTGTTGATTTAAAAAAGCTTACAAATGTCCAATCGAAGATAAAGTCATACTGGTATCCCTCACGGAAGAAAAGGTCCTTGAACAACCGTCTCAAATAAGAATAGTCCGGGCGATCTTCGAATCGCAGAGACCGGCAGTAGTTCAGATACGTGATAAACTCAACTGCAGACAAAACAAAACGTGTGCTGATCTTCGTTGACCAATGCAGCTTTTATTTCCTGTGACAACCCGAAACAGACCACAACCCTGCGTGGTACATAGTCAGCGGGAGTCTCCATATTGCTCGTACATGGAAATTGTTTGCAAAGGACTTCAATAGGAGTCGACATCTTCTTCTCCATAATCTTGTCATATTTATCTTTCTTCGTAGTGGCCTTTAACCCTTGCCAGGGTAAGGAACCCCTGTTGAAGTACATTAAGACGTAGCCGAGCGCTTCCAGATCATCGCGCCTGCTTTGTTCTATTCCCAAGTGGGTGTTCACAGAGGCGTACCTCGCGGTACCTGCGAGCACAATGTCGTGTGGGCAGGACGTCGAAGATCGGTAGTGAAAGTGGCATCAGGCATTTTTATGGTGAATAAGCGTGCGCCTGCTGCGTACGCTATCGTACCTGTCAGGTTCTTTCCTTCTCGATAAGGAATGTGGGACTGTGTTCTGGGATCTCTGTACTTCTTTGCGAGGCCAAAGTCGATAGCAAAAACAATGGACATCTTTTTGCCCCTACCGATCAAAAAATTGTCAGGCTTGATGTCTCGATGGATGAAATGTCTGCTGTGGACGAACTCAATACGATTTAGCTGCACGCGAACACAGAATGCCAACCACGTGCTCCATGGCTTAATGGAGCGGACAAAACAAGAGGCTTTGTTCTTTTCTACATTCTTCAAAGTGGCTCTGTCAGAAGATCACCATTTGGTCAGCGAGCATCAGAACGGTCTTCAAAGAAAGCTTTCTGTTGCAAATGCTGAAGAGGTCCTCAAGAGACGGGCCCAAAAGCTCAATAATCATAACGTTGTAATCCCCCTCGATCCCATACCAGTAAAGAGTTGGGATTCCGATTCCCCCTGTGAGGATTTTGTACAGCTTGCTTTCATAGATTAGTTGTGGATGCCTAGACCGCACGCTTTCCAATTTGATAGCGACTTCATCTCCTGTGGAGATGTTCGTACCTACGGGACCATCAACAACCCGCACGTATAATGTGAATTCTGTTCCACACTACCCATACTTCCGCCGTTGAACCTCCGTACATTACATATGGTGCGCAGGATTCATTGCAACCATGTGATGCCTACAGTGAAGAAACAAATCCGCCTCACCAAGGTAGATGTCGCCGAAGGATCCGCTCCCAATCTTCCTCCCCAAACGATACTTTCCCCCCACACGGACGTCCATCATCAGCAATACTCACGAGTAACACCCCAAGTATACACACTCCTTAAAAATAGCGCGATTTGTTCCTTACTGTGGAGATCCTAGTACGAACAAATGAACAACACGCAACTGGCCAAAAAGAAAATGTGTTGAAGTGATTGAGACTTTATACGGAGGCGCATCTACAGTCCCGCCGTTAGCCGACCCCTGGACTTCGGCAGCCACCCAATGTCAATTTCAGTTTCAATACGGTACCAACGTGTCAGCTAACACCACAACTATTTTTGAAATTTCCTGGAAAGCTACAGTAGCCCGCGAAGCCACCCCCTGGTGCTGGTATCCCCCTGCCAGTGCCGAACTAGCGAACTCCTGCAAGTGGCAACACCACGTCCCCTCAGTAAGTCTCGTCGACATAGGCAGGCGAACAGGAGTTACCTGCTTCAATTTCGACGGCCACCGGGCAGCCGGTTTACCTCAACTGCCCGGCTGCCGGAAATGTCGGGCGCCGGGTCTGCGTCCAGCAGGGAACGAGCAGATGGCCCCTCTACAAGACGGCCCGCCACAAGCAGTGTAAAGGTAACGGAAGCAGCAGCACGCTGCCGTAGATGACCGATGCTATCGACGCTTTCACGTAAAAGGTGCACCGCGTCAGGATGAGGCACGCCACGCACGTGGCGCTGCTTCTTAGGGAAAGACGCAGCAAAAACTCGCCAGAAGGGGAAGAGGTGAACCCCCTTGAACGCAGCCAGAACTCGGCAACCACAGAAGAATAAGAATGCGTTTGTTCCTGTTGATGCCGGCAGGCAGCCTCCAACGCTCCTGCGGTCCCCAGACTCCCCTGGAAGCGGCTGGAGTGATTTGCGTTCTCCCACAGTCTCTCTCGCTTCCAAGAAGTACGGCTGCGACACCAAGCAGGCTGCCGGACCATACATGCACGTTGCCTCAGGGAGCAACCCCGCGGCAGCTCCTGTAGCTGCTAAGCAAGCGCAGCACTTGGTGGGCTCCCAAGGGATCGGGTCGGCTGCTGCTGCTGCTCCCTGTGCGGCAGCAAAGACGCTAAATGGCACAACAATGAACTGCAAGGAAGCTGAAGCGATTAGGTAGCCGAGACATCCGGTGTGGTGGCTACTGCGGCCATGGCGGCAGCAGCGGCGGCAGCAGCTGACGCAGAAGCCAGCACTTTGCTCTGATGGTAGCGATCCTCCAGACGGGGAAATTGTACGCACGCATGAGCATATTTTCCCGCATTGGAGTAAGGTTAAGATTGACTGAGGTTATTTGTTCGCGCAGAGCCGAGCATTAGACGCAAGTTGCATCTACTCGAGGAACAGCATTTGCGGCACCGTCCTCGCCCGCTGCCGTACTGCATTCGCTCTTCATCAACGGCAGTGAGGATTCCCTGAATGCTGCCATCTTAGGCAGGAAAACAAAGAAGAACGTTGATTCGCGCGCAGCTGACAATTTCGGCTGCTTGGAGGAGGTTGCACACAGGCGCACTGCTAGTCGTCCCGCTTACCTGCGGATGATTTCGTTGTTGTCATTGCCTTTGTAAAACATATGCTGCGAACTTGCCCTCTGAAGCTTCGGAACATTTCTCCCAAGAATGTTGTATTGGATATCTGTATTCACTGTGAATGTGTTCCGTCGTTATATGCGCCCAGCGTGGTAAGTGTACTCAGAGGTGGTGTTGCGTAAGATGTGGTATTGCGGTAGGGTCGCGAGATGGGCATATATCCAGCGATGCAACTCACTCGTACCAACAGATTCCAATTATGGCTTGCAGTCCTGTACTTCACCCCCGGGCTTCCGTATACACCGCCAATTTGGACAGTTTAGATGGCTGTGAGTGAACGGTTTCTTCAGGGATGTCGAGTTATTGCAGTACTGATTATTTAGTTAAACCAACCTTTCACTTCGATAAGAAATATGCTGGCTTGGTCGGGCCGACCACTGACTCCATCTTGCCTTCCGCTGTTTGTTCACTATAGTGTTCTGGCTAATTGAGCGCGAAAATGGGGAGAAGAGTACAGCCGAGAAGGCAATCAATGCTGGGAAATTGGGAATCCTTGTATTGTTTACTTCCTTGCGTGTCGTGCAACATGCGAGTTCCATGTAGCGGCTGTACTCCCATATTTGTGGATTGTCGTGAATGAAGTCCAGTGGCTGTGAACAACCTTCCACGGATTAGGAGCCTTTGGCCAATGCCTGCACAGATCACAAAGCCAAATTTAACTTTGCTTGTCGAGGCTTACACCCATTTTCGGCTGCCTCCAACTCCAGAGACCCACTATTCCAACCAACTCCGCCTCAAGAAAACACAACAACTGAGTATTTAGTGCGGGCGGCTCCCACATACCAAGCGAATGGGAGAGAAGATTTGTTGCGGGGATCACGGCAACAGCTGAGAAGCACAGTTGCTCACCAGCTTGAGCCAGATGGGCTGTTGTTCATGACCCTCATTGCATGGGCCCTTGTCCCATCAGAAGCCAGCCATTGAGAGCATATTTACGCGTTTTATCTGCATTTGATATAGACCGATCTCACGCGCATCCCTCGAACTAGCGGTTTTAAGCACTGACGAAGTTGACGGTCATGGTATAGGCGCTAGAGAGGATTGGGAATTACGAACTGCACAGGTTTCATATCACGACTCTAGCCCTAACAAGTAAACTCTTCCCGAGTTGAAATACGACTTTTGTAGGCGAGAGAGAAGCCGGAAACTCTTTGTAAAGAGGTGCCGGGTTCCTTAAATTTCCGCTCTCCTGTTGTAGGCAGCGGCCTCTGTATGCGCCGCGTTAATAATCTGCGCCATCCGGACATCTCGCTACCAGGCTGCAACAGGGTACGGGAGTGCAGCCTCTTTGTTAAGTTTGGGAAGAATTAGGCACACCTTTAGCATGAACGTCACTTTCCGGAGGGCAGGTACTCAAGAACAAGCAAGGTGAATCACGGGCTTCGCACTTTCCTCCCCGGTGTTAGGAGGCTGGAGGCTGCAGTCCCTCAGATAAGGCCTGTAGTTGTATATCGCTACACCAATATCATAGTTCACTCACTTGCCGCCAGCCTTGTAACCCACTACTCTAGCGGCCGCTCCTCAACACGTAGACTACTCTGCAGGAATAAAGCTCAAGCACTGCAATTAGTGTTTGACTAGCAGCAAAAACACGAATAGAGGCTTTAAGGACTTGCTGTAGCACCAGCGATAGTACTGGTCAAACTGTCGCGCATGCAACAAGTAACTACGGGGCGGCGAGCGTGTTGCCGGAACGAGACCCAGAATATTCCGTTCAAACACCCGGCATCGTGTGGCTTGTGAAAGGCAGATGCTCGGCTCGGTGTATCTTGCTGCGCTCTCCTATATTTGTATTTGATTATGCAGAAACGTTCGTAAGCTTACGCTAAATTTCCAGAGTGGGCATTTGTGGTGATAGGAATAAGAATGACGAAACGCGTGACCGGCCCACGATGCATGAACGGTATCCAATAGTGCACGAACGGTGGCCAAGAAGAGTTTCATTTTATCGAGACCTCTTAGAAGGCCCTTCAGTGTCAGTTCAAGCTTCAAACCTGCGTCAACGGTTACAACCTTTCCCACGAAATTTATAAGGTAAGGGGAACAGCAAAAGGCACTCAGCGGTGGATCGAGCACAATGCTGCTAGAATACTTCTTTCACGCAATCATTCAGTAAGCACGCCTCTTATGCTTCGTGAAGATAATGGGTTTGGAGCAAGGGAAATCAAGGACGAGAGAGGTGAGCTTCGGTGTTTTCGTCTTTCTACCTTTAAAAGCATCCTGTTCCAGAATTTTGAGACACTATTGACCTTGGGGATTAGCAAAAAGTATCTGTAAAAGTGGTGACAGGCACCATATCAGTAACAGCTGAGATGCGCCCACACTTCCCAACCCCCTTCCCGCTCCCCCTCCCCATCCCCAGGTCCCCCTTGCGGGGGACCTGGGAGGCAGACTGCATTGGTTACGAGGAACAGCAGTCCGGTAAGGCGCGGCCAGTTCCGCTATTTACGCAACCGAGAGTCCGATAAATATGATATTTTCTAGGCGCCTATTTGTCATTGGGGTTATTGGCTTCGATCAGGCGTGCACAAATGAGTGGAAGCGGCTATAATGCTTGGTGTGAGCTTGACTGTATCAGCCTTCTTCCGCACTACGAATTTCCATCCATATGCGCGGGAAACACTGTTCTGCGTGTTTTGAGCTCAACCAATCCTGTGCACGTGGCCGGACCCAGGTTGTAGTAGGCAAGTCTGAAGAGACAGGAGCTACTCGCATCCAGAAGGGTGACCTCGCAGTCTAGCGAGGCTCGCAACCTATGCTGGGCGTAGTGCGTCTCTGAAATATGCGGCTGACAACTAAATCGATCTGATCTGGACTACGTATGGAAAATGCGGGCTCTCCGAGTTTGCAAATGGATCGCTCAGCAGCATCGAGGCAGTTGGTGAGCTACACCAATTTGCTGTGCACACACTGGCGCGAGGTCAGAAGGTAGCATCATCATCGGTACGAAAGGAAGAGGTCTCTTTTCGTTGTCTAAATAATGGCAAGGAAAAAGCGCAAAGGTGTTTTTCCTGTTCCCTTCGCAGAAACACTACTCGCGCTTTGCTCCAGTAAGTCACCTCTAACTAGCACGGTATGTATTTACTACAAGGCATCCAGGGACAAAACCAACACTCCAGACAAGACTCATTCGAGTCAAATTGTATGTGTTCGTATGTTCCTGTTTTCCCTATTTAGAGTATCAATATTGGCGGTGAGTAAAGTTAAATGGCTTTCTTATCTGCTTCGGCCGTTCTCCTTAGCTTGGTCCCGGCAATTAAGCTAAGAGGAGAATTTCGTGCTTCTGAGGCATGTTGCTTTCTTGGACTTGCTTGCAAAGTATGAGAGCTCTTGAAAATGCTCTGCTACGTCTAGCGACCTCCGCAAATTGTAGCGCCAGGAATCGCTGGGTGTGCGGCAGAATTGGAGTTCGTTGCACTGTTGCGAAGTCGTGACCATGGAGTGTTAATGTGTAAATGCATGCCTAGGCACGACAAAAACGTACCTTGTTTTATCTGTTCGTATGCATTTTTGCAGTTGTGGCCAGCTATTTAGACGGGTTGAACACTGCAAAGAAGCAGCGTAATGAAATATATATTCCTCCTGTGTCTCCTTTTCTTCGCCTCTTCCTCGCCTGTCTTTCTTTTTATTCACAACTTCTACTTTCGTTGCCTTCAATTTCTTTTTATTTCTCTCCTTTAGTCTCTGGTTTAGCACCAACTGCTTTCCTGCTGGAAACAAAGCCTGAAAGCTCAACGTGGCCCTAGGGTGTCCATGAACCCGTGCAGCTGTATCATGCCTTCACATGGCTCCACTTCAGTCACGTACCGAAGCCCTGAGTCCCAAATTCATAATCTGCAGGGGCCAATGGCAGTCCTGTTTCTGGCTTGATTTCTTGCTGTCGCAGAGCTTACCGTCTGGTGGTCTCTCTCGTCCCATTGTTGGAGGACAATTCCACATGGTACCGCAATGGCAGTGCCTCAAATATTCAATACGGAGACTAAAACCCCAAGAATATATGCTTTTGTTGCGATAAAGTTCTATTTGAACAATGCCAGCACTTGTTCGAGTAACGCAGTAAACTATACAAATCTGCTTCAATAAGCGCGATCACTACAACAACTGGGCAAGCGTGGGCATGTCAGGAAAAGTGCAAAGGAAAGCTAGCTACAAAAAGGAAAAAGTGTCCAAAAGCAGCTGATCATAAAATTTCAAATCTGTCATTGAAGTAATCGGCTTGTCCCGAAACAGAGCTTTGATGCGCACTCGACTCCCGTCCAAATTTCCATGCTTGGCCCTCCAGCATCCACGTGATTATCCGTAACAACGCTTTGGAGAGCGAAACTGTATTTAGCCGGAACTATTTTTGAACATGCGAATACAAAAACAGATTGTAGGGCCTTAGTTAATATTAAGGACACAACACATTTAGAAAAGAACTACCACGTTAGGGCTGTTATTGGAGAAGACGACGCTGACGATATAATGGAGCATGATTCCAAAATTAAAAATTCATACGTCACACCTTAGAGCATCGGGCAATGAATGGCCGTCATAGCGTAACGTGTACGGAAAATTTCACTCGCTACAACGCAGCATATTGCGTAGTATTCAAAAGATCTGCATAGGAAAGTCAATCACAGAAGCAATAGCTAAATATTTTGCTGTGGCGATCAAATAGAAGGAACTTTTGGAGTTATGAGACTCCTCAGCTTTGCAATTTCACTTCAGGGTTGAAGATAAGAAATAGGAGACATACAGCTCTACTTATGCTGAGCCATCCGTCCAGGACTCAGTAGGATGCCTATAAAGGTTGCTCAGCTTCCTGGCTCTCTAACTTTGTCAGATCAATACTGCCATCATCCTTAGTGCCTTCTCTCCCAGTTAAAGCACCAATGTTGTCGGAATTCTCGTGAGTATGGGTGCCACTTCCACTTTTCAAAGTCTGTTCTTCTTCTGCAGTGTCGGTTACGACATGCTGCATTAACAACGAATCCAATTGCTCCAAGGCTTCTTCTTGAGAAGCATCTTTCCCCTCCTCTCTCTCAACCTGATCCTTGTACTCTTGGATCATTTTCTTGTACTTAATCATCTGCTCGCGTGCTGCCATTAGGTCTCTCTGACGCTGCATATTGATTACTTCTCTATAGGCAGCCATGGATGTGCCCCAACGTCTCCACATCTCAAGACCCGCTAATAGTAATAGGACACAACCAACAGCTGCCAATAAAAAAACTCCACCAATCGGGCGCATGAGGTCATTTTCGTTTGACGCACCGTCGTCGTCAGTGGCTGGTTGGTCTGGCGGCACAGGGAAGGTAACGAGGCTGACTTCACAGCCCTCACCGCTCGTGCAAGTGCGGGTCTCGAAAATGCTAGATGGGCAAGGTTTTCCTTCCGCAGCGGCGGCACGAAGTATATGCCACACACGCATTTGTCTGCACCCGATACACTCCGACCAGCGAGACGGAGACGGATAGCAGTCTTCGGCTCTTAAAAGGCTTACTCCAAAAACGGAGTTGCATAGCCCATCTGTATCTCAAATTTACATGAATACGGCAGGAATTTTATGGTCGCAGCAACTGCTGTGGAGCGAAGGAACAATATCATCTCTTGTTTAATAGGAAAACCTTAAGCGCTTCCCCAAAAACCGAAAACAGATTAGTGAACGCAAAAGATAGGAGCTCAAACTAGTTGTCTATTTATAATTCTGGGAATTACGTAGCCAATAGATGGGGAGTTCAGTGCGAATGGCATAGCCCACCTGCGCAAGGCTCATGCTGGAAAAACTCGCAGGGAATTCCCCCTTCCTTTTCCGTTTGGTATACTTGCATGAACCTACGGCAAGACAAACCACAAAGATGTGGTGTAACCCATTACCAGGTATTCCTGTTTGTCGCCTAACTTTCAAGCTTCTATATCTGTTCGACTGCTGGCTGGCGTAGCTAGACAATGAAAATGTAGGATATCATTGGTTTATACGCATAAAAGTAAGGTCAGTACACGCCTTTTTCGTCGACAGTCGGCTTGACACGCCGTCCACTCGCTCCACGCTCCTTGACAGTCGAGGCTCAAGTGAGATGTAAGCCTCTGTACAACTGGCACACTACAGCTGGAAGGACCCAAGAAGCCTCCTGGAGGACAGGTTTCCAAAGGCATGCCAAATACTTGAAACTCTGCAATTCGAAACGGCTGCGTTGCCTTTATGGATATTGTTTTAGCCCGGTACAACCGCAAATCCATCGCCTCCCACACGCTTTGCGCAGCTGGGGATGGAGGTACACTTGTTTCCCATGTATGGATATCCTCTCCACTGTCATCGACAACTGACAGTGAAAAGTTGAAAGAAGCAACTTGAGCTGCTTCTGTACCTGCTACGGATACAAATGCCAAGCGTATATGCCACAAATCTATGACACTTTTGAGCTCGACAGTTACTAATGCTTCCCCGTTTGCTCCGAGTTGGATTTGCGTTGAGGTATCCAGCAACCCATCTTGCCACAGCTGTATCTCAGGACTCTCAGAATTCCCCAATTTATCAAAAGATCTCAACATTTGTTCATCCAGCTGCGGCGTAAGTTCCTCAGGCAAGCGTCCAGCAAATTTTAATGTCGCGGAGGGCCCAGATATCTGCGTATGTAGAGATAGTGTGCCATTTTTCATGCTTGCAGAGGCTGCATCTGGTTCTCCGTCTGCGTTGACGGGCTGCCTGTTGATGAGGATATTCCCAATATCAACACGACTGCATGGAGACTCGAGGCAGTGCTTGGCCAGCTCAACGCCGGCCTGAAAAGCGCAAGCAGAGCCCCCGCGGGAAGCAACCTTTACTTGGTACGCATGAAGAGAGACGCAGAACTCCGAACAATTCGCTGTCGATAATGAAGGTGACCACCTGAGTCACAAAGGCATCGAATGCATGTTGGATCTCCTTACTGACCAGCAAGGGCGTCTGTCCACACTAATGCAAAGATAAGGTGCACACTACAGGATGCATGATGCTGCCACGCAAAATACGAACTCTCCAAGACAATCGCCATCTGTGTAGAATCCGGTGGCCCTTTGTACAGAAGCAATCCTTCCTGGGAGTTCTGCCGGGACGTAGTAAAAACTTTCGTCCACCGAGAACCTTTTCGTCGTCAACAAGTTAATCCAGATTACTGAGTCTGGAGCTTTCTGTAGAGATGTCACTGTCCTGGTTGGCAACAGGGAACCATGCAAGACGCGCCTTATTTCAATCTGCGACTCCTCTATTAGAGACCCGTCTCTCAGTCGTTCTTCTACGTGGAGAATGTGGTTCACTGTGTCATGGTGCAGCAGCAGCACCGAAGTACTGCCCGCAGCAGAACAGTGAAATGAACGGTACGAGTCCGCATTGAAGACTCTTAGTGTCATTTCGTTGTACGAACGACTACCAGAGATGGGGACCTGCATGTAGAGCAACTGCCCCCGACGCGCTTTGGAGAACTCGGGAAGTGCTGTATCGTCCCACCAAGGAAGGGGAGTTGTTTCCCAAGAAGCATCGTCGCTTCGCGCTGTGGGCGATGGCTTCTGCCGCTGCTGTGTAGATTGTGAAGCTGTCTCTTCGAGAGCAAGGAAAACTGCCCACTGATCATAGAACAGCGGCGCAGCGCAGAAGCCTTTGATTGTGGCAGGGCTGGCAAACTTGACAGATGGAAGTTTGAAGCCTCCTCCAGCAACGAACCTAAATTCACTTTCTACGGGATTACTGTGGAAGTACGTCACATCGTTAGCAATAGGGTGCTCAGCGAAGATGGCGTCGGGAATTTTGGTGTTCGCCACCTCAGGCTTTTTAAGATTCGATATAAACGATGACCCCTTGTTCTCTTGTGCATTGGACAAAGAATCGTAGTAGAATAGCACCTGTTGAAGTTTTTCCCTACTCTCATCCGCACGCGTGTACTCAGCCCCCCGAACAATGTAGTAGCTTCTCATCGCTTCAGGCGGATAAAAATTCTCATGGTAGGCTCCCGCTCGTGAAAGCCACAGGTTGTTAGGGTATTGCACTGAAACTTGAGTCATCCTACCAAACTCCCTTATCTGCAATGTGTTGCTGAGCGAACCAATGGCGAAGTGCTTGTGGACACGGCTTCCATCAGTCCCTGGCCCCAGAAACACAAACGAATCTCCGTACGTGTGTGGCTTAAGATTCGGACAGTCTTGAGAAAGCTGGTACTCTTCAATGGAAGTGAAATACTCAAGCGGCACCCCATCTTCTCCGCCATAATGGAGGCACAGAGGACAATCGTGACTAAGGTTAACACTTGGACTGCCAACGACCTTCTCAAAGAGCGACAGCTTTTCTGGAGCGCGCACATCGTAGAAGACTATTTCGCATGGCAAATTTGAGTTGGCGACACAGCACTGTAAGTTAACGCATGCAGAAGGCAACATGCGTGTAAATGCAACAAAATAAGCTATGTAACCTTGTTCATCCACCCTATAGCCAAAAAAGCGCGGCTCTTGTCGATCACCGGCAGTTAAAGTCAGCTCCGACCCCTCCTGCTCTCCGTCGCTGCGAATCTCCACACGCCTAGCAACGCACATTTTTTCCCTCCTACTGAGCAGCAACGGAGTCTCCCCAGGGTTTGCAGTGATGAATTGGTTGCCTTCGAACCTCCAACCACGCAGTGCTGCATCTGTATAAGGGCAGTGGTGATATACGATGTGAATAGACCCAGAATCTGCTGCATCAACTAGCAGCGGCTCGGAATAGGGCTCGCCTGACTCCATATACATACCATATGGTTCGTAAGAGACCCCATAGTCGTTCGCTAAACTGTGGTTTGCTGCAAAGAGAACCTCAAGAAGCTCAATTTTCGGGATAGCTGTGACGGGAAGGATAAGTCCGATTGACAGAGCTGCATATTTACCAGATTCGAATGTACAAAGCCCTGCATGTGGAAGACGTTGAGGAAAAAGCATCAGGATTGTAAAGACAGCGAGAAAGGTAGTTGCGACTGCACTGAATCTTCGATGCCTACACCTCCCCCAAACCATGAACTGCCACAAATTTGTAGGCATTTTGGCTTGTAAGAGCCGGCACTTTCATACTTTGTTCGAATTTATCAACGGCATTGGAGGCGTGCCAGGAAATGCTATCCCCCGGAAATAGCCACGGTTTTCTCTCCCAAATGAGAGCAATTCTCTTCCGGCACGTGCCTTGCTTTATTGCAGACAGAAAGCGGCTGCGCGTGGCGCAGAGACAGGCGCCGTCATTCCTCACTCACAGAAGTCTTGCTGAGTTGCCCTCTAAAGGGTTGAATATGCGTGCTTCCTGGCAAGCACGACGATTATGTGGCTCGTCTTCCCCCGGCATCACAGGATTTATCTTTCAGTGTTTAAGCGCTGCTGTGGTTCGATAGTCACACAGTCTAAACTGTCGATTTTGTGCATTGCGAGAGCTTGCAGTGAGCGTCCGGCAGGGTTAACAGCAGCTGAGTTGAACAAGTCCCAACAAGTCGCCTGTTGAGTTACTTTGGCGACAAACCCCTTGCTGTTAAATATCAGTAGCAGCATCCAGCTGCTTCTCCTACGAAGACTTGGGCATTAGGGATGACGAGCAGCTTCGATATGACAGATGAGTATGTGAAGACATTAAGCTCCCCACATGCTTTTTCTGATCCCGCACTACGTTTTTGCACTATGCAAGATGTGTATATTTCTAAGATTCTTCAGTCAGTAGGATGCGTCGTCTTCAAAAGCTTTTGAAAGTAAGCATCCGTGAGGCAATACTCACACTGGGGAGGCAACCATACCGTTTTTTGTGTACACGGCCTAATAACCAACGACCGAAACGCCGACGTATACAGGTTCAAGGCGCGACAAGCTACAAAACCAATCGTATCAAAGTATGCTGATGACGGTTGTTAGTTAGGAGTACAGTTCAGCCAGCACTTATAGTGTCATATGGCGAGTTACAAAGCTAGACGCGTCAAAGTATGCAGACGCCGGTTACTATTTTGGATTGCATTTGGTAGTTTAACGTAAATATGTACAGGGCTCCCTAGGTGTTAAAATTCCCTATATAGGGTTACAAAGCTTTTACGCCATTTTCTGGAGGAAAATTTGGCTCGGAATTACATTGCGTCTCGAGCTTGCTAGATGCAGTGATCTACGTGGGTGTGCTGCTGTGGATCATGGGGCTGCCCACTTAATGCATGCACTGGCGTTTGCAGCTGTATCGTAAATACTTATTTTCCAGACACGCTTTGTCTATTTTGGAAGATCATCACTTCCCCCACAAATGTACGAGACACCTCGACCTCTGCTGCTTCAGATGTCGTTAGGAGACTTATTTCATGTTTTCGCTGCTTTTAGGACATACGCTTCTAATCAACTTGTACCATTTAAAGATTTTTGTCGCTGGAAAAGGTGAATTAAACGAATAAGACTGAGCTAAAAACCGAACTATAGCAGACTTGTCGTAAGCCCCCAATACTCTAAGCACTCGAGAGCTAACTGCTCGACAGCACAAAGCTCGAAGTGTGTACAAAATCATAAGTAGGACGTCCTTAAAACGATAATCAAGGCATTTTGTTTCATGGTTGCACAGAGAGGTCGAGCGTCAAGAAGGCCCAAATCCCAAGCTTTCCAATATGGCCATTGTGGGGCTGGGTGTTGCGTTGAGAGCCTACCACGGCTGCTTTGCATTTCATTGGCTCTGGCCTTGTAGAATCACACCTAATACTACTTACTGAGGACACTTCTTATCCTTTTAAAAAATCCAGAAAGCATTATTCTAGGTCCATTTTCTAGAGAGATACACTTGAGTTTCTCCGTGGTCCAGCTGCACACGGCAGCTTCACTGATTCTTAACAGCCCCAAGCATTTAAATCTAGAACATGCTGTACTTTTTTGCCTAAATATGGGGCTTCTTTGCTAGGTAATTACTTTAGCTATTACGCCAATCAACATAGTCTGCATTATATAACCCTGAAAGATATTTGTGGGCTACATTGTAGTGTTACGCACCTCAACTTTCCTTCTTTCCACAATGTTTGGCTGATCACTATGAGGAGCCTTTGCGCTTCTTCTCCTTTCCTGTATGCTCAACTGTGTTTCCACTTTTCCTTGCCTCACTTCTGCTCGGGATCGCAGCGCTTTGCGGTTGCTGCTACTATGTGTGCGTGTTGCTCGTGTGTTGCTATCTCTTGCTGTGGGAGGGTCTCCCTGCAGTTGTCTCCTCTTCCACCAGCGATGGAAATACAATTATCCTATGCGTCGCCTTTGTCGCTCGTATTGTTTCACATTGTGTCTGCGTAGGTCAAATCCAGTCGTCCAGTGTAGGTGGGCACTTCTGGGTACGACGTATGATAATTGCTCTAACTTTTTTTTACATGATGTAAAATCTTGTATTTTCTATTAGGCATTGCATCCACTTGCAAGACTGTTGCTTTTCTTCCGTGTTTCCCTTCATGGTTCACCCTAAAATAAGTGCAAGTTCTAGTCATTTCGCTGAATGGTTAGCTATTCTTTTAGTTCCTGTGCTTCTCATGTTTTGCTTTACTGTCAATTTTGACCTCAATTGTAACGCATTCTGTTTCTTCATACTACTGCTAGCTTCATTTGGCACTATTTCACTGTACATTTTCCTCTTTTTCTCTCTGTCGCCTCTAATTGCTGAGTACGTTTGCTCTATTGTAATCTAGCTGCCTATACTAGTGCTTCTAGTTTTTATTTTACCTCACTTTACTCTAGGGACAATAAAATTTTAACTAGTGGAGGCCCGTCGGTTTCATGTTCCTGAGCCCTATTGGGTGCGAGCTTTACCAATCTATCATGCCTGTCCCTTTTTCCTTTTCTATTTAAAGGTTATTGCTACACTATTTTTTTGTCCTCTGTTTTTTGAAGCTCAGAACCTTTACTGGTATTGGCACTAGCGCTGTTATCATTGTTGCTCAGCTGCATATTTGGCGTCCCTGAGTAGCAGCTACCTGGACCGACTGCACGGGCAGTGTGTGTGCGAGGAATTTAACGATCACAATCTTGGCCCTTTTCTGCGCCACAAGCGCTCCCCTGCTGCCTCTCGATAAGCTCTAAAGCTGGCACATACTAATGTTTGGCAAAACACAACGACAGTAGCGTATAGTCATAGAAGGAACGTATCAAACAGAGCGTGAAATAACGGCTCTATGACAGTAGCAACTGACCGTTTGCGCCACGTAGTTGCGCGGGGCAGCTAGCGAGTTGCTTAGAAGGCTCCGAACAAGCTTACTCGCCAGAGAAACGCGACCACTTCACTAGGTAGTAGAAGTCATCTCCTTTGGTCCTCTGCCCGATGGACCTGCATCCGAGTGAGTTTGTGTCATGGGAAGCCAACCGGCGTAGTGATTGCGCGGGCATTGTGGAGCAAGTTGGAAATTGTGAAAGCCGTCGAGGCAAGATTAGGCTCACGGCAATTCCGAATAGTATGTCACAGCACCAATGTGCTCTGCGGCTATGAATGGGCTACGATAACCAGTTTCGGGCTAAGGGCATATAGTTACTGCGATTGCTTATGTGCTGCTGAGCCACACATTCTCCCTGCGTTGTACTCGACAGAAAGACGTTTGGCGTCAGCATACACCTTTTGTTGCCAGTCTTTGCCCTAACACAAACCACATGTCTCGTTGAATTGCGCCATATACCCTGTCATACAGTTTCATTTTGGTTGTTGGGGTGCTAGGCGAGGTGCCACCTCCTGTCGACAATATCAAAGTCGGCTGCATTAAAAGGCGTCTACCTTATCATAACTTCACAGGGAGTGTTCAATTCAGGTGTGGCCAGTCGAGTTTTAAGCCAGGCTTCCCCGCTTCTGATCTGCAGGCTGAATATAGTTGCAAAGCATCTGCTACAAGGTGGGATTGATGCGATTACTTTGTGCACCGCTCTGAGGGTTAATGTAGGCTACATCGTGTGTAGTGCCAACAGGCAAACATGGCCGGCCAATATAAGTGTTTGATCATAGTTCTGAGGGCCTTCTTTTGGATGCGATGGCCGCGTGGTCGCGACGACTGCAGAGCGGCAGGACCTTGCGCTGCTCGGCTGACAACGTAGCACAGTAATGCCATAGAAATATCATGCAAGCAACGCAGGAGAGCACCACCTCCGGAATACCCCATTTGTTGTCTTTCCTAGAAGCGTTGCCGCTGGCCGTGTTCATAAATGACGTCTGTGTTGGCGTGAGAATGGCTCTGATGTTACCCCTCCTTTCCGTATGGCAGTGGCTGTGATGTCGTCAAGACCCGCCATTCCACAAACAGATGAAAAACCAAGCCCTGTAGCCGTTTCAAGTCTCGTTTTAACTCGGAAATATTTCTTGTCTGGGGGTTTTGCTTGCTGCCTCCTCAGCTCACAACCCTGTAGGGTCTAGAGCGTGTGTTAGTAAGCTCGCCTTTGGGGTGTTGGGACTTCCTGTGGCCTTGCTTGACGAAACTGGCCAGTGTTGGCTATTCTTAAGTGTCACTGCTCGTTTGCACCCACCACATGCCTGGTTCGCAGGTGCACATAGCAACCAAATCGTTTGAGGGCACAAGGAGCCACCGAGAACGCACAACAAGTTGGCGCTCGAGATGAAGCACTATTACAGATCCTCTGTGTACTAGATGGCTCACCAAAGCCGCACAATGGGATGTTGTAGCTCTTTCAAAGCATCGGTAGCTGACATTAAATGGGAGCATGGCTTTCTACGTTTTGACAGGTTCCATGACACTGTCCCTGTAAAGCAAATGCATGGAGACACAGATATTCAAATAGTGTCTGTGTATAGCACCGTCATGCTCGAAAACGGCACTACAAAAGAAAGCTCTTAGATCTATAAAGAGAGCCTGCGGACACGGGAATAATCATACAAGCCAGGAGGAGTTCGGGGATATTTACCTCTCAAAATCATAATCCCACGCACCAAGCAAATGATGACGGCCATGGCAAAGGGAGCGTAATCATCTCCTGAGTGCTGTATTCACAAGCAAACTCCTTGCCTCCTTAGGCATCACTTTCTTCTGAATCCGTTTTTCTAGTTATGGATGGGCGAAAGCTGCGAAAAATATTTTATAATGAAATTTCCGTGCAAGGACATATCTATTCTTTGTGCATTATTCTGACCTGCGTGATTTCTGGCTAATGCGCTAGTCTCTTTCCTGATGCATGCAAAGTGTCAAAAATTGTGATGGCGTCTAGTGGAACTAATTGTGGAAATAGGCGGTGACGGCTCGCTCGCTCGCTACGAATTTTGAAAACAGAATACAGGCGAAGCGAGATATTGCTCAGGGGCCTTCACACTTAGTGGCATAGACGGCCTAATAAAGAACGGTGGCTAATCAACATTGGAATCACAGTGCTGAAGCGTAACAAGATCCAACACGGCTTCTCCCTGACAAAAAGTAAAGCAAGCATGTCAATTGCTGCCAGTGTTTCGTTCAGCTCCTTCGCTTTCGTCCATGCTCGCTAACGTGCAGATGCCGGGACTGTTCTCCCGTGTCACTGCTAAATATGTTGTGCTCCTAGTGATCAACCTAAGAGCACGTGCAGAGACTAATTGGGCCTTTGTCGAAACAGTTACTCTGACAATTTTGCCATCATCAAGTAGCTGTGAATCCCAGCAAAGGATCTCCTGTCCTCTTGCCCATATGTATATTTCTCCTGAGCTATGGCATCGACGTCTGGAGAGGATTTAAGAAATGCAATAGCGGTTACAATATTCTTGCATTTTCTGGCGCTTCATCAAGGACATTTACATCTCTCTTTGCATGCGCCCGTCTATACCTCACCGCACATCTCGCTCGCCATGACTTGGGAGATTTGTTCTGCTACAACGAGGTGCATCGATGCCATTCCTTCAGAAAAAGCAGTCAGGGAGGCTGCCACACTCTAAGTTGTGTCTTGCTAATCGTTTTTTGAGACATTTTCCGCCTTCGCGGGTAGGACTTCGAAATGTGCTCTCCTTGCGTATCATTATTAATCCCATTTTCATATTACTTGAGTTAGCCCTAGACTTCGTGAAAGACTTGAACGGTTGCAGAAGAACCAAGGCAACGGAAATGTTGCTTTCATCTGCCGCGTTCAGCTGTTTCCGCGTCTTTGCTCACAACCTGTGTCCTAGACATTTTCCTGACTAACGCTGGACCAGAGAATAGGTCTGCTTTGGGCCGTTACAGTACCAATGCGGAATCCCCAAGTCCCCAACGTAGGCTTAAAGCAACAGCAGCAGGCTGTCAACACTCCTTTTTTGCACTCAGCCTTTTCTCTGTTACCTATCGTAGTGCACCTTAGGAGTTTAGGTCGTGATTCAGTAACAACAGAGTCGCACGTTTGCCCATGCCTGCTGAAAGCTGCTGGCCGTTGGGGCCGTGGTCTGCTGCCCCAGTACGACGCTTACCCGTCGAAACTAAAGTGGCTCCTATTACATACTCGAATACTTACATATTTGATTGCATCAGAATGCAAAAGTTGTCGCTGCTGATTCCCATTTTAAAGCTAGACTGTAGGGGGGTATTCAAGCTCTACAACGGCCATAATAGTTGCGAACTACTAGAGGCAATGCCGGTCCGAGGGGGGGGATATTCTCAAATGAAAGTGGCCAGAAGAACTACACAAAGGAGGAAAACAAGCAACCTGAATAGCAAAAATTTGGAGTTCTGGCCGCAACAGCGCATGACCGCACGACCCTGTAGTCGCACTCGAAAGGCGCCCGCATTCCTTACAATCGACCAAAGCAAAGATAAGGCTAGGCACATACAAAGATTAATTATTCAAAAGCTCAGCACGCTTTGAAGTGAACAAATCGGACGCTCTGTCGTGCGCAGCTCCCGGCATTTCTAACAATTCTTCACTGCCGTGTGAAGCTCCGCTGTCTAGTCCCATAGCTCGTCACGCTCATCTACAACCTGCCAGTTCTTCCCATGAAATTGTTAAATTGATAATTTCATGACTGGTTGAAAGCAATTTGTCCGAATAAGTGAGCAAATACAACTAGCAAGTTGGGCAGGGCAGGCACAGTAAAGACGGCTGCTAATTTTCGCCTTCGGTAGTCACCTAGGATATGGAAATGCTGTAACCAAGAACACAATTCATAGGTTTTTCTGTTTCAGCAAGTAGTAGCGTCGGCCCATTTTGTCGAACGGATCCTGACTAAGGGCGTAGTTTGCTGCATGCAACAGCTTCCATGCATCCTCGTTCAGGGCTTTGATATAAAAAACCAGAGCGATGTTCTCAATTGCATATGCGAAACTTTCGATGTCTATGTCTGGATCCAGTGAATGACTTTTATCCATTAGTTCGTCCTTCACGCTGCATACAAGCAGGAAGCTCTCCCCGAAGATGACGTACGGGTCTGGCACCGTCCTTATGCCCATTTTCCGGCGCACTATGATTGGAGTATGCGGCATTATTTCCATGTATGTGACAATCGAGCTGGCGGGGAAGCCTCTATATGCCCAGGTCACTACGAGGCTGGCAAACGTAAGGCTGACGCAGTACTTTTTCTTCTCACTCGTTGCGTGGTGTGCTATTCTTACTCCCTCCTCAGTTTTTCACAGAATCTCTGCTCACATTTTTTTCAACTAGGAAGGGGGCCATCATGACATACTTCTGCTTTTACAAGAGCTCTCCTTCCCTCGAAGCTATAGAAGCTGAAATATGTCACGACTCTCTTTCGAGTTAAGGAGTTGTGAACAGAAATTCTGAATAACTACAGAAACTTAAGGTACAACGAGTGAGACTGCTTTGGCTTGATGGTGCTTTCCATTGATATGGTAATGTCCACTCGACTCACATTTTCCTGATGACGACGGGCTCTGTTCCAGACGCAATAGAGCTTCCTTGTTAGGACTTCCGTGGGCCTCCGTAGGCGATGCTTGTACATTTGTCTTATGGTGCTTCTGGGATTGCGCATATGTTTGCAGATGGGTAAAGAAACAGCGGCATCTGCTGCTGGTGGGGGTCACGGCCATGGAGGCCACTGAGCCCGAGAACATGGTTTTTTGTAAACGACCTCTCCCGGCCGGTCTATCGCAGCCTTCTTGAGAGCCCTGTTTCATCTCACTGATCTGTTTTTCTTTACAGCGTTTCCCTATATGCATTTGATTTATGAGCACGAGAAGTGCTTGGTTGGTATCTAAAGAGCTTATATTTCTGCAGGCATTGTGTACTATCGGCCGGCCATACAGAAGACACGAAGCCACTGCGTCTGCAGCGACTTTACTGTCTTTTCATTTCGCAAGCCTCTGATGCTCCGCAAGTTGGCATTTCCTGAAGCTTAACCAAACTGCCATATTGCTGTCGCGGCGCTTCAGCGTGAGCGTCTCCGTCACCAAACCCTTATCGGAAGGCACGCCTCTGCGCACTGTGGAAAACTCTGTGAAGAGTTTAGGCTATACGCCGCCTGATTAGAGCAACCCAGAACAAATGCTGAACGTAAACGTGGGCACTCTATGGCTGAAGTCTTCGCTTATCCCAAGTTTCGGGTTAAGCGGAGACTTAAGGCTTTTTTGCTTTTCCCCGGAGATTCTCCATTGAATAGCCGCATTGCCTCGTTTCTTCCGATAGTGCGCGAGTTTATAGTAGGTTCGCATACTAGTGCACATAAAGTTATGCATATTGACTTATTACGAAGATGATGCAGGGCGTAGACGCTGACGGCATGCCGCAGACACAGGACACTTGCAGGACGGTACATGGAGTTCAACTCGTGCTTTCTTCGGCGAGGAAGCCTAAATTAGCTTCTGGTTAACTCAGAGGCAAGCTGGGCAATTCTTGGGGAGGGGATTACAGTGCGTCTCCCTTTTGCGACAATGCTTGAGTTGGAACCCTGGGAAACTAATGCTGTCCACAGAGGTGCGGGCTAGCGCCCCGAAAATGCAGCACGATGGAGCTAGCATTCAGCCATACAAGTCATAGTCGCGTGCGCCTTGGAACTTAATCTTTCCGCTCCTCTTGTCTGGAGGTCATTCACACGAGCTCCCTTCACCGTGCGCTTAAAGGAGCACACATACGTGTCTGAAATTTAGTGCCATAGTATCAAGTACACAGGCTTCAGTACAACTCCAAGCCAGGGTGGATGGCCAGCGCTTGGGTGAAAGGGCACGGAAGACCACTGGCTATATGGGGGAGGTCCCCCTGTAGGTTGTACTTTATCCGTGGGTTCCTCACACACTCGCGTTCCTCTGCTGCTGGAATTGGGCTATTCAGTAATTAGAAAGTGGCCATTAGACCGTGCACCAAACATCTACACAGCACTGCAAATTTCAGTGAGAGTCAGCAGCGGCCTCATTCCATAGGTCACCATGTTCAATGTTACGACAGGCCTTTCTACATTCCCGGAAAAAAATTGGAAAACGCCAAAAAATTTAAGATAAGTTAAGTACGCTTCTTGTCTAAGGTATACTGGTGGGGTCTTATGGTTTGTCCCACTGTTTCCCTCATGGTTTGCCCCAGCCCTCTATAGTAGTTTGTTGTCAGCAGGGCCGGATATGGCCCCCCTGCTCCGCAGGCGCTCTCGACTAAACACCATGTTTAATTCCTGGCCATTTGATTGACTTGGCAAAAATATGGATTGGCCTCTAGGACTCGAGGTCTCTGGTTTCCCGGTTTAGCTTTTTGACCTGGCGTTTTATGCCCTCCGACCTCCGGACACAGGAGCATGGGAGAGTGATAGCCAAATCCTTGACGACGACCACGTATATTCGGCATTCAGAAAACACATTTGATATGTTATGAAGTAGAGACCAGGATTTCGTCTTCGAGGTGTGGTGTGGCATCCGCGCATCCACCATTGGTCACTGTGCCGCATTGCTCGAGTTGCACTTACACAGCAAGCCCTTCAAAAATCGACACCTCACCAAATGGATATTTGCTCAGCTCAACAGCACCAGTTGCTGCCTTCCCAGCAGCAGCCGCAAAACAGGCTGTCGCATCAGCGACAGTATCACCAGCAAGACCAACAGGAGCGGTGTCAACAGCGTAGCCAGCAGCAGCAACATCAGCAGGAGCTGCAGGAGGGGCTGCATCAACTCCCCGCTGTGCAGAAAGAGGCGGTTTCCTTCGCTCACCGAGCGGCAAGTCTGCCTCCCTCTATCAGGCAGACATCTTCTCGCATTTCAGTGCAGACCATTCCAAATCATATCCAGCAGCAGCAGCCCCACCAACTTCAGCAGCAGCATCATCCGACATTGCAGCAACAATACCATACCAATCAGCGTCTTCAGCAGCCACAACAGTCACAGCAGCTTCAGCAGCAGCAGCCCCCGCAACTGCAGCAGCCGACTGGAAGCGGGACTCCTGTGAGGCCTTCCCACACAGGACAGCAGCAACAGTTACACGCTGAACAACACAGGCAAAGGGTTGTAGAGGGTCAGGGGCTGGATGCCGTGGGTCTGCATTATTGTCCCAGTGCAGCAGGAGCAGCATCACGGTACACTGACGCCTCGCGAGGACCACCCAGCTGCACGAACAACCCGCTGTACCCTTCGTATCCGCTGTCAGGGGCAGCACCTTCATCGCTGCCGCAGCCGTGGCAGCAGCAGCAGCAGCAATGGCTCCAGCAGCAATGGCTGCAACAGCAGTGGCAGCAGCAACAGCAGGCGATGCAGATGCAACAGCAAATGAGGAATGTATTGCCAGCACCTGCGTATTCTGACCCTGTAAAGTTAAATACTACACTCGTGAGCGAATTCGAAAACTCTTTGGCATCATGTATAGCCTAGTCTGTGTGTTTGGGCCTTGGAAGAAGCCTTCGTTGTGGTCCGGCTTCTGTTCAGCTCCGCCCAACACAACTGCTGCCCATGAGGCTCCTTGGCGATCTCCGGTTGTACGTACCTCACCGCGAGCCCTTTTTGGGCGAAGGAGGGCAAGTCTGAGGATTATGAGTATATGAAGCATGGCACATGTTCCAGCTCGTGGACTTCATGTTTCATGTGCAGAAAATACTTCTGTGTTTACATTACATCCAGGATACTCTTTGCATTATGATTATTGCTTGCACAGCTTGCGCAGACGTACGTATTAGTGCTTCGGGAAGCCTGCTGATCTGCTTTGTGTTTATGGCTCTCAGAAGCGTTCACATGTACCTCCTGGGCAAGCAGGTGAAGCACTCCGTGGCTACAGATGAGGCGGATGAATGCACGCGAGATGTCATGGCCCTCATTGAGGCAAGGGAGGTGCCGGCAGACAGCACCATGCCTCTCCTCATACACGACGTGAGTGAATTTCCAAGCTGCACAAATCAGCCTGAGAATTTGTGCCCATTTGAGCGCCTACACCGAACTCTATACATCTGTCTGAGCACCAAGATATGGCTGTACGAGGGCATCTACATTTCATGATTTTCGGTAGGTAAGGACATTCTAGTTTGAAGTTAAAAACATTTGCGTCTCAGGGTCGTGTCGTTTGCGGAGGACCTGAGGTCTGTCTTCGGTACCTGGCGAAAAAATTGGGCCAATATGGCATCGATCACATGAAAGATGCACTGCAAGACCGGCTGGTGAGTGCACTTTGTTGCTTTTAGCGAAGGTGCAGGTACTGTTTCTATTTGCTGCTGCCAAAGTTCTCGGTGTGGAATCAGGATAATAGGCTTTTAACAACAGCAGGGGCAGCAACAACATCAAGCGTTAACTGCATCTCAAACTTTGCTGCAGAAAGTCCATAAAGAACTTTACCCCATGCTTCTAATTCTATATACGCTGAATTTGGTCTACACGCATTGTTATTGTCCTGAGTGCAGCTCATGGACCTCAATACTTGGTTTAATGTACAGCAAGCCGCAATCCAGTCCATCCTTTCTCCAGATTCCATGGCTAAGGATGCTATCTGCGACTACGTAAAGGTGGGGATGGCATTGAGACTGTGATGGGGCTGAAGGCTAACTTCACGTTCACGAGGTGGCACAGGTCGTCTTTGGAGAGTCATGGTGCACTTTATGGGCGCATTTGCACTTTTCGGCCTTCGCCAGTGCCAGGGACTGTCTTGTGCAGGATGCGGTGCGTGTCGCAGAGCCGACGCCATTTTTACTTAGAAGCGGAGAAGTTGCTGGCATTTTTTAACAGCAAGTTTGCTTTCACGGCACAGTCCAGCGTCGACGCATCCTTGAGGGCCCCAATAGTCAGCCTAGACGCCTCCATCAGGGGGCCAGTGGTCAGCAGATTGCAGCCTTTTTTTCTTGGCGAGGAAGATTCCCTCGCTGACTATTTCTTATTTTCCCTGATCGATGACGATCAGCGAATTGCTGAATGCCTCATCAGCAGCGGCAGCACTGAAGAGACCATTAACGGAGACCAGCAGAAGGAGCAACTACACCAAGAGAATGCGGAAGTGGAGATGCATTACTTCAAAGAAACCCCCCAGCTGCATGCCCTCTATGTAGCTTTGCTAAATCTACCCCTGATACAGGAGGCACTTCTGTCCAGCGACGGGCAGGGAACAGCCTCAATATTAGCAGCAGGAATGGCCGCAGCACAGGAGGAGGGATGTCCTGGTGCTTCAAGGGAGACAAAGGACAGGCCAGCACCATGCGTAGCTACTGAGGCATCAACAACTGTGTCTGCCAGTGACTCCCCTCTGCAACACCTGCAGCGGCAGCAGCTTTTGATGCAGCAGCAACAACAGATGAAGCAGTTGCAGCATATGGGTGAGTCCGGGTGCATGAACCAACTGTGGTGCTAACTTCTTCCGTTCACCTTATGCTTAGACGGTGCGCCAGCGTATGTACCAACATAGGAACACGCGTAGTGCTGCTCGCTAGCTAGGAAGTCTGTATCTTCTGTGCCTGTATCCATGTTTCACCTGTGTGCGTCTGTTTTTGGTTCAACATCCGAGTGCCATGCGTGAATTAGTCTACTAACATGCGTCTAACACATTAGATCGTGCTGTTGACCGCAGGTTTAGCTGGAGCTCTTCCTCAGTGCGGAGAGACTCCCCAGGTCTATAACATACAGTCTGCTGGGGCCCTGTACTGCTTGCCCCGGGCTTCTGCAACTGTTGGAGCGTCGCAGCTAACTTTGCCCAGGGCAACCCCAGTGGGGCCCTTTGGAAGTCTTGTTGGCTGCTCCGGTTACATGCAGCCAATGATGCCTCCACATACAGCTGTTGGGACCGCTTATCCCGGGGCCTATTTGGGGAGCTATTGGCAACCCCTCACACCTGGGGGAACTCGGCAACCCCAAGAGAGCTCCCAGAGAGAAGATTGCACACTCTACGCAGTCCCTAATCCTACAGCAGCCCATCCACAACAGGGACAGCAGCAGGGGGTCCAAAAGGGGCCACCCATGCAGCAAATGCAACAATACCAGTACACCAGTACTAACGTACCCCGTGGTGCACCTGCAGAGGCGGCTGTCGGCGTCGATGTAGAAGGAGCTAAGTGACTTCGATGTATACCTTGTAAAAGCACCACTGCCATCAAGCTCACTTCTGCCGGAGAGTTCCAAAAGCAAATTAATAGGGTACCACCTACGCATCCAAATGAAGAACGTAGTACAAACTGTCACTGCACGACGTGAAGTATCAACGGCGCCCATTGTGGTTGCGGGGCCTTTCTTCCCCAGGACATTTCAGGCTCTCTGGTCCCACTGCTGTGCTTCTGTTGAATCGCGTCAATACATTTGTCAAGTCTTTTCAGAGGCATCAAGGCCTCGAGTGCACAACGTCTGAAACTTATGTCCAATCGGAGAAAATTTGGGAAAACGTTCCTTTGAAGAATACTAACGTGAGGTGCAGTGTTCTGTATTATTGATAACACATTTTCCTCCTTGGTAGTGAGTCTCTAATGCGCGCGATCCAACTGACAAACGTGGAATCCAGGCATAAGTGCCTGCCTACGCGTTGAACAGTTACTACTTTTTAGGTAGTTTACAACCCGTCTCCTCCGAGACTCTGCAACGGCATGCATGCGCTCATGCAGCAGCGGCCACAAACACGAATAGCAGCAGAAGCTACAACGCAATTCTAGCTAGTTGAACTGTTCCCGCGCATTCGTTGGCAGTCCATCATCAACGCCAGTGCAGCGTTATACGGCAGTAAAAGGCACTCTCTCGCTGGAAGTTTGTTCGGCAGCAGCATACTAACTGCCGTCGTAAGCGCCAACAAATGGCCTTTGCCCTAACAAAGCAAGCCACTCGCCCAAAGGCGAGCTCAATTCCTAAGATGAGGAGTTGGGGCCACTACTTGTCTAGGGGAGCGTAAGGCCCAGTAAGAAGTTCATCTGGTGGGGGTGCGAAGGAGAGACGATTAGGTCCACACCGTTCAGGAGAGGCAGAGCTGCGTAAGGAACACCACGCAAATTAGTAATAATTGTTCATAAGAGAAGTGACATATACGCCGTGGTCATTCAAAAATACATTAGGTAGAAAGGAGATGCAAGAACCTCCGAACCGCTAGCCAGCAACACAAATGAAGAGCGTTTCGGAGCAAGCAATATTTATCTGGCAGTCCTGCTGTGGGGAAGCGAAAGCAGACACATGCGCAAACGGGTATGGAGAGGCAGAACAACGTAACCTAAGCTTAAGTCTTAATCCTCACCGCGACCTCTGTCCTCTCTTTTTGCGTCTTTCTTCGGCCTCTTTTCGCCTTCTCATCATCTCCGCCTCATCTGGCATCGCCGACTGCCAGAAGGACGCAGCAGCAGCGCTCCGGACGTCTTGGCCAGGAGAAGCACTGAGAGACACCACCATATCGCTTTCGCTGCACGACGTGCATGAAAAGAGCGATAGCCGGGTCTTAAAATGATCGGGTCATTAAATCAATGAACTAAGTGGCAGAAGCTTGGAACGATAATCGAGCCTTTAAATCACTGAGCTATGTGAGAAAATGCCTGCATCGCGCCGGCAACCTAGTACGTTAGGCGAAACCAACTCCTAGCACACGTTCACCAGGAAAAGCACGACAAACTCAAAGAGCAGCGGCCCCATCAAAAGGTGCTGATCTTTCTGCAGTAAGACAATGACTGACCCGTACGGTGACTGCACAAAAAGCACATGCAACAACAAGAACAAGCGGCCCAACTGAAGCGTCGAGTAGCAAGTTCATAACTCAACATCCTCGCAACCTGAGGTTCCGAAACTGCCAATCCGGGGCAAATGCTTGTTGTTCGCACGCTTACTTCTCTCCATCCTCCCCTATGGCTTGTCGGAGCTGAGAAAGCATAAGCAACGACAGTCCGTCGGTTCAGGGATTCATCTAGTGCAATATTAAGGCGCGGATGACACTATCGGCCACAGTAGTTTAAGGCTACATATGAAAGCCTTATAGCAAACCTCATGGAAACACAGAGCACACACCATGGGTTTACTGCCATGTGAAGGAAACAAAACTCAAGAGGCAGAGAGCAAACGCACTGAAAACCATTGCGCTCAAACACCGAAAGGAAGCTATTACTGCCCTTTAGCACGGAGCTTCCCAAACGAACGCTTACAGGTATCTCGTGTAAATCCATGGGCACTGTGCTGCCTCCAGGCCTCCTCAATACAAACAAGTCTCCACCGCAAGAGTCTTAGTGCCTTTTCCGTTGCGCCCTGTGTGCATGCCCTCGCCGAGTAGCGCAGCCCCGTCCTCTCCGCCATGTGGCCGTATCCTAATACGCAAGCAACTCAGATACACACTCAAAATTTGGCCCCATGGCCGGCACGAGGGTTTCTGGTTCTCCACGGCGCATACAGAGGAACCAAATCAGGCCGTATAGGCCTGAGATCTTGTTAGTGGCCTCAATATTACGCAAAGCCGTCTTCAGGCATCTATTCGGAGCCTAAGACTTCGCGTGCTTAGCGTGTCTCCAGTTCGCGTACCGCCTTGCGGATGATCCGGCTCGATGTCAACAAGGGCACCCGTCCTCTGGCAGACATCCTTCAAAAATTCATCCTGCAGCAAAACGGGTTCCTACAAGCTTTAGGCACTACAGCACCCTCGTTGACTGTTGGAAACATGGGACGAAGGTTAGCAGTTCGACTCACAAGTCATGAAACCATACATTGATCACCAAAGGAAGACTCTCCATTCTCTATGCCAGGCCGCAATGGACAGAAACCGTTTGCGACCACAGTAAAACTAATGATGGACAAGCAGAGAGCCCCACAACTTGGAAGACAAAAATGCATGCGCCTCTATCCAAAGTGCTTCAGACAACAGTTTCATGGGGTGCCTGAGGTCCGTACAGCTCCTCCTATGTTTCACTTACATCTTCTCCTGCCATCGCAGCTGTGCAGTCAAACGTTTCGTCGTCAGCTGCATCCGCCGGGGCCGGGAGGTACTGCGGAGGGCCCAGAAAGCTCCCTGTAAGCACGGAAGAGGTAGATGAAAAAAACTGAGACGCTTACAACTAAACCGTAGGCTTTAAACATTATGGGTGAAACGCAATGAATTCCAATGTACGGCTCACATGCAGCAACAGCTCCTCTGTAGACTGTCTCCTGATCTTCGCCTACAACTCTCACATATACTCCTTGCGGCGTCTGCTGCTGCTGCTGCTGCTGCTGCGATAAAGGGGAACCCCGAAGGATGAAGCCAGCCCCGGTACGGCGCCTCAGGGAAGCGATGGTCTCTACATGCTGTAGCTGTTGCCACGCATCTGGGCTTCCTGCAGTTACCCCACAAACTCCTGTCTGCAGCGGGAGATCTAATATCCACACTCCATTCTCCAACTGTCTCTGCATCTCAAAAACAGCAAACTTCGCAGCACCGTCAATGACAGCACGCACGCCGCCAGAGGTGCCAAAAGTACAAAACAGTCTCAACTACTATAGCACTTGCTTCGATTATGCAGTGCGGCCGAATGTTACAATTTGCTTCGTAGCGTACTGCTGTCTTCTTGATATCAGCACCTAACAAGTCAGGGTCTCTGAGATCAGGTTTGGGGATAGCGGCGCACACTGTCGCCATTGCCCTCAAGGCGGCCTTTCTGGCACGCTGTTGCATAAGCTGTACATACACCCCAAGCCACAATTCTGCTGCTATTTTGTGTCATCAAAAAATAGTATCAAGGCCTGCAACTGTCTCCACTGCTGATGTTGTCAACGCTACTGCTGTTGAAGGACTTCTACACCTGTTTCTGCTGCGCCGCAATAGCTGCTGCAGCATCAACTGAGGTCCATGTGCCATCATTCCTCCCCGGCACCGGCAAGATATGGGGCTGTTGCTTTTCTCCTACACCTTGATCGTACGAGACTGAACCGCGGGAAGGGGTGTGGTGATGGGGTCCTCTAGAAACCGAAGAAGGCCCTTGGGAGAATCCCGACTCTTGCGGAACACCATAGTCAAAAGATGGCGGTCCCCTGGGAGAGGAGTGACTACCCCGCGAAGCTGAAGCCGACGAGGGCCTATGTGAGAAGCCCGAAGTGGGCGGCCCCGACGGGGCAGGTGGGACCTGCGGTGTTGACAGGACTCCTTTAGTTCGGGCGAGAGAGGCAGCTAATGCCTGCGCCCTCTGTATGGACTCCGCAATAGATGGGTCAGCGGCGGGGGAAGCACCACCACCCGCGCCGGAAGACGACATTCTACACCTTGACTATGACACTGCAAAGAAATCCAATTCAGCACCAATACTGGAGGAGCTGGCACGGGGACACAAATCTCGCGGGAAAATCAACGTCAGAAGCGTGGCCTCAAAAAAACAATAAAGCGCCAACTATATCCTAGAAACAAGCAAGTTCACGAGCTAAGCTTTAAAGCCTAATCCGGGCTAAACATAAAACTCTAACCCGAAGTATTGAAAAGGAGATTTTGTAGCCTGTTGAAGACAGCGACCGCCCTAATTGCGGCATGGCACTCAGACAATAAAGCAAAAACACTAGTCTGCAAGCTTTTCCGCTCTTAGTTCGTGGTTTGCTTCCAGCTCGTGGAGTTGAGTATTATCGACTCGCGTGGAGACCCAAATTGCATGCAGCCCCAAAGTTGATTGTGAATCCTTTGTGCTAGTTTTGACAAATTACGAATGTACCCCTCAGGGCAAGGTACTGTTACTTCAAAAGGTAAGACGTTCACACGAACTGGACCCGCGCTCCCTCCAGGGGCCCAAAGATACCATCGAGTTCGATCAGGGGTGTCTTCAGGAAGTCACACGTGCAAAACGTATGCAAATATGAGCATTTATAAACCTGAGTAGAGAAATTGATCTAGAGCTTGTGCTGCGTTCTAGAATATGTCGGAGAGCAGCTTTTGAAGTGAAGGCGGCGTGCTGCAACTTAACTCTTGGAATATCGTTCGTGGAGCAATGCATTCTGAATAACTTCTCCAGTATTCACAATAGCCTTGAATGCGTATTCAGGTTTGCGGCTTATGGTATGTATTAGTGCACGTTCAGGAGCGTACAAGTGCATTGTTTATTGTGGTGATGTGCAGATGCCCGTGTTTGCATGGGCTTTTACTGCGAGGATGATACCGGCATCAGCGTTGCTGTTGCCCGTTAATGAATCCGAGTGGAGAGATGCTTTTTGATGTCTCGTCTAACTGGTATCCTGGGAGTGGAATTCCTGCTTGATTTGATGCGTTTTTCTCTAGCCACGAAAGTGATTTGTGCCTCTCGTCACACCTGTTACGTACTAAAAGTGATCCCGCATAATTCCATAAGTACGGACTTCTGGCATTGAGTTTTTCAAAGCCTATAGGCGTCCTAAGGGCGCGAACAAACCCTAACTCATGCTTGCACTGGAGGTAAACGCCAGCGCTGCATGCAAGAAAGGCCCAAAGGCCCGTTACAGGTCTGCGATGGCAGTCGGAAAGGGGGCAAGAGCCGGTGAACCCTCAGGAGACAGCTCGAGACCGGACTGAGGGGTGGACAAATGCAAGGTTTCGGGACTTCCATGCTTGTATTCTGTAGCCAAATGGAGCCCCTCATGTCGACCTCGTTTGAAACGATAAGCCGAAGGGCCCCCTACCCTGGGCCCTCTCCCAGACCCATGTATGGCACCTGCCTTTGCGCGGTGAAGCCACTCTAGGGCCAGTTGCTGTGCTCTTTCTTTGCCAAACTTCTTTGACTGAAACACTTTATATCTGGCTTGAGGTTCCTCCATCCAAAAGACCCTAAACGGAGCACAGACCATAGTATACACAGTAGCACATTCCCAAAAGAGTAAATGTCACCAGGAGCAAGTGCACTCACATACAGCCGCTTTGCTATCCTCAAGGCTTTCTTTTGTTAGATGGTGCTACTATGTTCGTCGTGGGTACCCCATACTGAACTAATTTAGTGGCGAATAGTTCGAAACAAGTTTAAACAAAGACTTTAATACTTTCGAAGACGGTTATGTTGGAGGTTCACAGCAGGGTTTAGGGATGGTCAAGAAATTGCCTTTCTTTGCTACTTGACTTTCAGGGCTTTTTCTTACCTCCATTCTCTGCTTTCTCCGTCATATTGCAGCACGGGATCCACTGGCCTCCTTGGCCCGGCAGATGCAATGGCAGCTAGCATCTCGGGTGGCAAGGGAAGTGGCTTCCGAAATCCCTTGCGGGTTCTTACGGGCACTGCAGCGATTTCTAGCACTGCCTGATGGTTGTTGTTGCTGCCGGTAGCATCTCTACCAGCTTCTTTCCAGCGGCTTCCACCGGAATTTGAGTCGCTTTCAATTGCCCCTGTGGCCCTTGTTGTGCAGTCAGACTCTCTAACGTCTCCCCAGATGTCTTCGTGTCCACTGCAGGGTCCCCCGGATGGGGAGTGCGCACGTTGGTGAGAGTTGGGCCTTACAGAGAAGTTCGTCCCAGTGGCTCTGTTGGTTGAAGCAAGCAAGATGGTTTGCCTGGGGTCTCTGCTTGTTCTGTGTTCATCAACTACTCTGTCTCTCTCCCTGATTAATCCCTCTGTTCTCCTCCTCAGCTCTCCATTGTAGATCTTCGACCCTTCTAGCGCTTTACGGCTGCAGAAGCGAGGGCTGCAACTAGAGCGCGGCATAAGTGGCCTCCCTGACCCCTCCGTCCCGCTTTCCCCTGCCTCGTCCTCTGAGGACCCGAACCACTGAGCCCCAGAGCTCACGAAGGAATCAGCTGACAAGGCTGTCCTGGGGTATCGATTCACTGCTGCAGAGCCTGCCCTCAGAGGCTGTCCGAATCCTAGTAAAGGTGCAAGCACCCCAACTGGCTTTTGAATATCTTCTTTGTCCTCTCCAACACAGTTTGTTCCACTTATTCCATTCTTCTTGAAAGGAACCCAATCTCCAGGGCTTGCTTTGTTTGTTCTGCAGCTGATACTGCTGGTGGTACTGCTACTATCCATTGCTTCAAAATCTGTTCTTAGGGGAGCAACCCACTGATGCGCAGGATCCCCCCAGTCACTTATAGATATGTGTGGTTCCGAAAACGACGGCAGGTGGCGACCCTTCCGTGGGAACTGCCCGTCGGTCTCTTCAGCTCCTGAGAAACTCCCTGATGCGCTTGCTTGGGTGCGTCCTTCCGCTGACCGGCTGCTGCTAAGCAACAGGGGAGATACACTACTTGGAATCCAGGGACGCCCTTGCACGGGTGAATGTGGACCCCAATAAGACAACTGAAGGCAAAGAAACAGCAACAAAGGCTAGTGTAAGACTGCGTGCCGGTAAGCAAGTGAAGAGCAGGAAAAACTAGCGGCGGCACGCCATCCACAAAGCTCAGGAAATTAATAGAACCAAAAAGCCCTTCCCCCCTCTTGTCCACCGGACACACAGACAGAGACACTGCTGCAGCTATGTCACAGAAAAAGGCAGCAAGCAACTAGTTTCTTCTAAGATGCTTCTACTGAAAATGTTTGTTTATTACTTGCTGCGGAACAAATGCCCTCTGCCTTCCACTTACATCTGAAACCTTCTTCGTTGCTGCTAATTGAGGGGATCCCTCTGCCGCAGCCGGGGATGCTAAGGCTGCATGCTGCAGCAAAAGCTCGAGTTCTTGCTGGGGATTCACGAGGTGACTATCCACTCTGCGGCAAACTCCACTTCCCCACAACACACAGTCCTGTAGTGATCCACAAATGCAGTGGTGGCCCCAGCAAAGACCCGCCAAGAGGTGTTCCAGACAGTAACACAACCGGGGCTCAAACGAGGGGAGTCCATGCTGACAAGCAGCTGTTGAGAAACATGCACGCGATGGTAAAGACGGTGACACAGTGGCAGACGCAGCTGACTCCGCCGCCGTCGGCGTTGCTGCTGCTGCACGTCGTGCTGGCGCCACTACTACTACTGGTGTTGCCGCTGCTCTGGGCCTTTCTGTTGAGACCAGCAGTGCAGCTCTTGATGTCTCCGCTTCTGATGATTGTGTTGAATCTGTTGCGGTTGGCGTTGCTACTGCTGGCCTTGGTGTTCCTGTTATCGGTTGTGGATCAGCCGCTGACACCGATGTCAAAGCTGCTGGAATATTGCTACTGCCGTGCCCGACTGGAGAAGGCGTGAAATGTTGCTTCAGGTCATAACGCGTGGAGTCGCTTCGGCATTTGTCGCTGCTTGGCATTAGTTTGACAACGCTGCTATGTCCTTCTGTGGTTCTGAGCAAGGCCTTCTGCTGGTGCTGGTGGTGTTCTATGGCCGGGGCTGCACCAGTTTCAGAAGCACCTGCCACAGCTGCCCCTACTGCGGCGCCGTGTTTATCAACGTCTGATTCGTGTGGGCCCTCCTTTCGTGGATGCTCTTGGAGGCATCGTCCAATGCCTCTTAGAGGTGACTTGCTTAGAGAGACTGCTCTACAGCTGGCATCTTGGGCTCCAGAGGCAAGCTTAGGAGTCTCGGTTACCAAGTCATTGAGTGCTGCGCCTTGCTGCTCCTTCGTGGCAGAGGAAGCAATCCCAGGTTCTTGGAGCCCGTTGTAGTTGCTTTCACTTTTGCTGCTGCTGCTACGGCTATTGCCTGTACCGTCACGCTCAACTACCCGTTTAAGCAGAAGCTTTAAACAGCCGCGCCATTTGTACTCCCTGGAGTCAAGGCCTTCACTCGTGTTGCTGCCGTGGGTGTTATTGCTGCTGTCGCCTGGGCTGCTGCTGAACTTAACCGTGCGGCTGGAATGCTCGATAATGGACGATCGTTGTACATCTATCGGGCTAGATACCGTGCAGATTGTAGTGCAATCGATTTCATCTGTGCACTTCCCAAGATTTGAACAGCTGCTGTTGCCGGCGCCGCTTTTATCATCCCACCACTTGAAGCTTCCACGGATACCACGACTAGTGTTCTTAGAACTGTTAATGGTCCCGTTGTTGTTTGTTTGACAGCGGCTGCAGCCAGTGCCTAGGCAGCAATAGCATGTACGATACTCACTAGCTATGGGGTTTTCTAAGAGAATATCCGTGGAGGTCCAGTCCTCAGCAGGCTCATCGGTTGCTGCTGGGCTGCTACTGCTGCTACAGCTGCTGCTGCTGCAGCAGGCCGCGCCTATATTGGGCAGCATAAGAAGCTCTCTCGAAGTGGCTCCACCACCTTCGCGTTCCTGAAGGACTCCCAGTTTTCTTCCCGCCATGGGTCCACCAGCTTCCATGGAGACCAGTGCAAGGCCCCTATGCTTGTGATTCATGGGCAGGGCTACGAAACTTTTTGACCTCGATCTCCTGCTCTACAGGCCCTGCCACGAAAAAACAGAAAGTATTTGCCCCCAATTTGTTCTATTGAAAGCGGTTAGATTCTGATAAAGCCTTTGCCTCAGTAGATTTCGCCTTAATATGATGCTGATGCCGCAACGGCTACGCCGCTGTGTTCCGTAAGGACCAATGATCACGGAGTTCCTGCGGCATGAGACTAACAACAGCGGACCCTACGAAAGACTCTCCTTAAAATTTGAGGGAGATCGAGCGGACGTGAGACCCCCAGAGGCAAAAGAAATTCTTGGAGGAAAGGGGATGGTATGGGGGTCTAGGGATCGGGTGGGTGGGCGAGCAGCCCTAGAATGACGCTGCTCTCTCACCGTAGCCTTCTCTCGTGTTGAAATAAATATTTATACTTGTACTGAACAAATTTAAAACCGGTGGGGACCGCTGGGTCCCAAAGATAAATCGCCCGAGTGCGAGACAGGCGCCCGTCTGGCCCGTGCATGGAGGAAGCGGTTGAAACCGCAGTTTCATGCTGGCCATTGCCAGGTTTTCGGGTGCCAACTAGTGCCCTTGAAATTTTCAAATACACATTTTCAGCAACGAAACATAAAATAAGCGGATTAAATTGCAAAAATGCAAAGCTAGTGGGCCGCACGGCCCCCGACCCTAGGGTTGGGGGTGGAATCACCTCGAGCGCTGTTGGACGGGCTATGACAGACCAGAGCAAACTTGAAGAACTAGAATTTAGTACTATACCCTCAAGCAGATAAATATCATATTGGCCTATTACAACGAAGAACACAGGCAACTACTGGAACACTTAAACGTTCGCGAAACGTCTTTCGCAGTCTCTGTCAACAATTTCGCCTGTCTCACCCCCCAGTGCCCTCCCACACCACGAGTTTTGTGAGGGCTTTGCTGCCCGTTGATTATCATTGTAGCATTTATATTTATTTATTATCTAGTTATCAACGATTTTAATGGCAAGTGAAGCCAGAAAGTTCCGCAAGACAGCACACCAGCGGGGGCGTGACCCCGTGCAGAATCGACGGCTTTCCGTTAACGCCCCTGTTTTTTTAAGTCTGCTAGAATTCAATGGAATAAATAAAGACCTGCGAATAAAAAACGTAGAGATTTCCACTGAGTTCGCCCCTGCAATTACTCATCTTCCAGGGCTCCGTGCGTCGAACAGGGCTCTCCCTTGGAGAGCGGCCATTCGGGCATCTGCGCTCCCACGCCTGCGTATTTTCGATATATTGAAGCGGGGAAGAAATCTGCACTCAAGAAAGAAAAATTGCGTTTGTCCTCATGTAATGAGATTCGCGTTGTCCCAACGCGTGCCTGCTACGTTCCAATAGTGTGCAGGTGCTGCACTATTGTTTTTGCTTAACAGCAATCGTGAGAGCTGCAGCAAAAGCCGTAAGTATAAAATGTCACTCATCTATCGAATTACAGCGTACTGCTAAACTTGCCGCTCACGTTAACCTCCCTGCTATGGATCTTGACTCATCCACCAGGCTTCTCAGACCCTATGTACGTAGGCAAGCTGCAAGCCGGGCTTCTCGTCAAACTCAGGCTGGTGCCGCTGCTCTAAACACGCCGCTTTCTTGCCATGTGTTGTTTACAAGTGTCTTCATTACACGAATACAACTCTCCACAATATAGATTCGACACAAAAAAATGAAGTTGAGCGCTCACGTTGAGGGTGCATTTGCTGTTGTTCATTATGCTGTTCTCAAAAAAGCTTTGTACCAGTATCGAAGCCAGCAGCTTCTCTTTTACTCATCAATGCAGTCGGGGTGTTCTGTGCTCCTGCAGACGCCGTGGCTCTTTGAGGCAAAGAATATGGGTTTGCAGCCTCCCCTGAAAATAACAGACACGTGAATAGTGGGCAAGTGTCGACTGAAATTCATCATCAACTCCACCTGCTCGTTTTAACACATTAGTCTCGGATACGTCCCAAGCTACTCAGTTCTTTTTCCTTAACGCAACTGCTAGCCAGTGAAACGCCTGCTTTTATTTTCCCTGTGATGCTTACTCAGCTTCAGGAGGGCGTCGCGAGGCAATTTCCGCTTCTGCTAATTGGTTTACTCTGGCTGCTGTTTTTGCCAGATGGGAATGCGCAGAAGCACCAGCAGCAATAGTGCAAGGAACCTCCCGGGCTGTCTGCTGTAGCAACTCCAACAACTCCAGCAATAACGCGCTGCACTGGACCCAATCATCTTGGTTGAGGAGGTCGCTTAGTCTCATTCTGTAACAGCAACAACTTCTGCTGCCGCAGTTTCTCTCTACTGATGCTACTGTTGCAGCTGCTTCGCCTGTACAGAAGAAACTGTACAGAAGGCACCAAATTTCGACAAGCTGCTGCTGTTGCTGCTGTTCTTCAGCCTGGCGCTGCTGTGCAAGTAGGCGACGGAGGAGTCGCACAAACAACCGCAGTGCCCGTGACCGAAGCGAGGGCACAGCAGCAGCCACCTGGAGCATAAGCGGCCACAGGCAACTGGTCTCGTCGTTTGAGTTGCAGCAGGAGCTACTAATTCCGCAGCTGACGCATTTGGTGGGTAGGAGATGCACAGGAATCGCGCGGTTGTCATAATGGGAGAGTAGGGCCTGTACAAGCTGCTCTAGCACGGCAACAGGGTCCTGACGATGAGCTGCATTCCAGTAGCTGCCACCATGGAATTCGTACAAGCTGCCTGTGCAGCATTCTCTGCTGCTGGCTTGTTCTTGGCAGAGGACAATGTGTGCTGCAGCGACTGTTGCGTCTTGCAAAAGCAGTAAAAAGTCTTGCTGCAGTTGCTGCAATTCGCTGTATGAGCCTCGAAGCCTTGGTGTTTGTGCAGATGCAGCGGTAACTGCCGCTATTGCTGCTGAGAAGGCCGTCACAAGGCTTCCGCGGCTTTCGATTATGGCGAGCGCATGTTGTTGCTCTGTTGTTACGGACAGAGCTGCCATTGCCGCACCTCTGGCTGTTTCTGTCTTTGCTGCCGCAGCCGCAGCTGGCCGCCCTGCCACCGCCGCTGTTGTCGCTGCGCCTACCGCAGAGCTGAGGGCCGGACAGCAAACCTGCCGTAGCACCGGTTCAATGAGTTGCGCCCAAGCAGTGCATAGAATTCGCACTGCAAAATCTGCAGCACCAGTACCGATGGTTCTTTCTTCCGGCACACGCTTCGAATAATTACCGTATATTGCTGAACTTGGTTCTGCTGTGGCGGCGCCAGCACTCACTCTCTGATGGCCAAGACAGCGCGCAAACGCATGTAGGGCGACAGCAACAATCGACTCTACAGCAACGTAGGACAAAGGAACAGGAGCCAGAACTCTACCATCGGCTGCTGTTTTCGCTCCGTCACCAGCAACTGGGGCCACTCCCTTGGCGTCACGAATTGTACTAGGCTTGGCAATTTCACCTGCCTGTGCGCAAGACGCCTCACAGGCAGTAAACACTCCATATCGACAGCTAGCAGCACAGTAGCATATGCTGCTGTCGCCGCCCTTGCCGACACGGATGCCACTGTAGTTGGCACTGCTGTACTTGCTGCTGACGATGGGGGACTCTATGGCTAGCTTGAGCAGCTCGCAAGCCAATGGCGGCAGATGCCGATGCTGTTGTTCCACCTCTCCATGCATTGACGAAAAGTGCAAGAGCGTGCTTTCTGCATCCGCAGCTGCATCTAGAAAATCCGACACTTGCTCGTGCTGAGGCAGCGGCCGCCCAGCTGCGGCCAGTTCCAGGCAAAAGCGAGAGAGTGCCACGGCACCTCTTGCCAGACAGCCTTGCAGCGCAGAGGCGGCGCTAGCTGCGCCTTCTGAAATAATCGTTGTGGTTACAGCTTCTTCTGCCTGTCTTATCTGCTTGCATGTACTTCGAGCCGCCTCAGTTAGAGCAATGAGAAGCTTACTGAAGCACCCAAACGCTGCGCTCCTTAAAGACGCGTCAAGTGTAGTCGCTGCCGGTGGCTCTACAAAAGACGCCCCTTTTGCACCTTCAATTAGTCCAGCCCCGCATGCATGTATGAAACTGAGCAGCATGCTCACCAAAGAGGCAACAACCTCTTCCAGTGGCGCTTCTTTCGGGCCACTACTTTCCGCTGGTGTGGTAGTTGCAAGCCTTGACAGGCGAACCAGCACACAGACATAACCTAGCGGCGCTTCTACTGCTGCTGCTGCTGCTTCTATAAGCGTCCATCTTTTACTGCTGAGTATACTGTTGCTGCGCAAGCAATCCCAACGCAGCAAAGGCAACAGTACATCGAGCCGCTCTTCGCAACGCCGAAGCGCAGTACTAAGAAGCCCCATCAGTTGTTGCTCTAGCATCCTCATGAACTGCCGCCGTTCCTGCCGGAGATCTTTACTGCTGCCCTGCTGGCGGTGCTGGCTTATAGGCTGCGATTGCTGGTGCTTCACCACCACCTGCCTGTGGCGCTGCTGGGAAGCCTGGGAGTTGAACTCAGTTTGCTGAGCCTGGGTTAGGGCTAAGCGTACTAAGTGGAGGCTTTCCGCTGCTTGCAATGACACGGAAAAAGGCGTTGCTGCTGCATCATGCATGGTTGTGCTCTCCACTAATGGTTGATGTAAAGCTGGCAACAAGAGAAGAAGTAGCAACGGAAGTGCTGGTGCTGCAACTTCAGCAGCGAACTCCCTAATGTTCCGGCGGACAATAAAATCTGATTCGCACGGTCCTGTTGGCCCAGCCAAACGACTTTTAGCGTAGCGCTGCTGCAGCAAGAAACAGCAAGCAACTGAAGCAACTAATTCTGTTGCTGCGGCCGCCGCCGCCCTGTTTCCTTTTGTTGCGGCCTTCGCGATTGACGCACAAAGCACCACTGCGCTTGCTCCAGTTACTGTTTTCTTCGCAGCGTCTAATGTCGTAACATCCATGAGCGTAATAGATGCGCGGGTCTCTTCTATCTCTGTTCGTTGAAATGTTGCTGAAAGCTCATCTAACGCCCCAGCAGCAAGGATATCTGCCGCTGCTTCCCTCAGCTCGTAGCACAAGCCGCCGCAGAGAATGCACAGATATGCCACACGAACAACTCCACTGCCATGTCTACTGCGGCAGTCAACTTGCCACGTCCGCAGTAGCAGAGCAAGCTGCAGAAGCAGCAGCAACCGTTTTTGTTGGTGTAGTGAATTCATAACCAGAAACAAACGAGGCAGCATTTGCCCCTTATGGTCGTTTGACCACGAACTTCGCTGCAAAAGCTGCTGTAGCTGCTGTACCACAAAGAGCGCGGGATGCTCGAAAAATCTCTCATCGCTACGGCAAAGGTGGCACGCCAATTGCTGCTGAACCAGCAACAGCACCAGTTGGAGCAAAAGTAACTGTAGCCGCTCATGCCCTTGCTGCTGTGCTCGATAGTCCTGTAAGAGACGGAGAAGAAACATACAGAAGCTTCGGCTGCTACTGACAGTGCAAGAGCAGCCGCCCCTTGAGCCGCTGCCTTTACCCCATCCCTGCTGCTCGTTCTGTTCCTGAAGCTTTGTCTGTTCCAGCTGTACTTTGTAATGATTCGCATGTCGATACTGCGCATGCTCCATCGGGTGCCTGTGTGCCTCGAGAGCAACCAAAGCTACGCGGCTCAGGAGCTGCTGTGCTACTTCAGCTGTCAGCGACTGATGAGAATGCGACTGAGCAATGTGCTGCGGCGATCTGAAGGAGGCAACACCACAAAAAACGGTGGGAGCAGCAGCGGTACCATGCATGATACTAGCGCTGTGGGCCACTGGATAGGCTGCTGTGGAAGTACACTGAAATCCTGCACCTCGTGCCCCTATCGCATTTGCTTCATCCATTGCGTGCGGTCCTTCCGATCTTGTTTTGTCATAAGGTGCTACCGCTGCCGGTGCGGTGCAAAGTAGCTCTTCCTGCAGAGCCAGATCCTGTCCAAAGATGAGGGAGTGCAACTGCACTGCCATTTGCTGCCAGCATCCGCTGCTACCAGGTCTCCGTTTGCTGCTGCTTGAGGAATCACTTCTGCTGCAGCCATAGCAGTGTGGCTGTCCTTCAGAATCGCATGCCAAATCGTCACTGCTGCTGCTCGTGCCATTGTCGTCTAGCAAAAATTCGCCAGATGGGTGATTACGCGTGAAGTCTAGTTGCTGCAATTCTTCTTGCAGCCCTCCCCGTAGCCGCCTAAAACGTGTTTGCTGTCGTGGCACTTGCGAATGTTCCTGCTGATCTCTCCTAATTGACTCCTGTACCAGTAGATCCTGAAACCTCTCAGGCAGCAGCACGTGTCCATCTTCCGCAGGCTCCGGTTCAGCTACAACACGAGCGGTCGCACACGTAGCGGTCATATATGTCCCTTGTCCCACCGGGTCGTGCTGATGCCTCTCCGCCTGCCGCTGGTTGTGCTGTCCTTCTACTTCCCGTTGCTGCAGATGTGAGTGTTTCGGTGAGCGTGGACTGATCGCAGCAGCTTCACGCTGTACAGCAGCAACCACAGCACTTAGAAGACCAGCATCCAAAACGTCTGGCAACCCAAGGCAGGCATGTGGTAGATCCAGCACGGGTAAAGTGAAACGGATGCTTTTGGCTAAAGGGCTGAATCCCCGCAGCAACCGGAGTGTTTTCCTGTGCAACCGTATGATTGAATTGCCTACTGATGCTCCCTGAGTCTCTTCTGTTGGTACCACCACTGCCATTGGCGCTGAGTCTCGTGCAGTGCATATAACTTCAGGCAGCCCGCGGCTGTCAGTTCTGCTGTGTTCGCCTTCACCAGTGGAACTGGTTATGTGGCTGATGCCGCAGCCGCACGTAAGGCTGCAGCTGTAGACAACGGGATATGGTGTGCAGCGATTATTCCTGTCAAACTCGCACTGCACTCCCTGGTAATTGTTGTCGCAGCATCGTGCGCAGTAGGTTCCCTCTCGCCTTTCAACGAGAGTTTGCCTTTTTTGCTGCGATTGCTTCTGCGCTTCGCTTTCCTCATGAGGACTGGACTCCAGTTCAGGTCGGTGCTGTGGTGCACGCAGCACCTGGTTCTGTAAGAGCACCAGCAGCTCCTGACGTTGCTGGTGGTGGGCCGCTAAAAAAAAAGCGCGAGCTGGATCCCAACATTCTGCACAAGGCATCCTGCGTCCTCCTCGTTACTCCTTGGTGTGTTTGGCTGCAACAAAAGCGAGACAAACAGCATCCAACGTCAAGAGCTCCACGGAAGGGGGCGGATTGTAGCATACTGGACTTCAGGCCTCAGGATGGCCTACGCGTAGCTTGATACATTCAGCAGTATACGGTGCGTCAGGTGCTTCTGTGCCGCTGCTGGCCTCTCTACGCACGAAAACTCAAGCCGACTTCATGAACGTGAGGTGTACTGTAGAAAGCTACCCAGGCTCCTCTGCGCTCCGCAGAGCTCATGAGTTACTGGTGGGCGGGGTTTTTTTGCCCGTAATTCAGCTCACGTGAGTGTGTTGTACGAAGCAGGACGTAGATTCAATGGAAAGACTGCCAGACGGGGGCTTCCCAGTAAATCGCCGTTGCGTCTGCTGGGATTGAAGTCGTTACAACTAATCAGCTAACTGTCTGAATCTGATCAGTAAGTACAGAATATGAAGGGCGAGCAGGGATGATCTCGACAGTTTTCTTTTCCCCAACCTAGCACAGAAGGGGCTTCCAAACACCCCGTGATCCAGCCTCCACCTACGTTTTGCTGCGACGGAAATGGTTACAGCCAAAAGCGGCAAACATGACTCCGAACTGTGCCGCTAAAATTGACTTTAAACGAAGTTGGAAAGCAAACAAACATGTATATTGCCTCAGCAAATTTTGTGCATGTGCTCATTCATAAGGGGGCTGGTGTTGGGGCACCGTGTGAGCAAGCATTTGCATGTAAAAGCAAGACCAGTGGTTTGAATTGTTGATTCCTCATGTATAGCGTGTAGCAGACTTAACTTGCTCGTATTTAGCTATAGGCGCTTGGGGGGTGTCGAAAGTTCGGCCTGCACCAACCAACCATGCACCACCCGCGATGCATCAAGACTCCGGATATTGCAGGGGCTGAAATATAGGAAGCAGCAAGAATTCAGAGTATCCATTGCTTTTAGTGGACTACCTCTCGTGTAGAAGATTGAATACGGTTGCAGGAGTGTAAAAAGAAATTGAATTGCAGTATTCTGCGTGGTGTATGCGAAAGGGTGGAGGGCTTATGCGAATGCAACGCAGTCTCCAGTTAATAAGAAAGCTCTTGGGCTAGCATTAGGTTATCTGTTACAATGTCAGCACAGCCAGAGGTAAAGGAAGTTTTGAGGAGAGACGACGTAAGGTACCACAACCCGATCAAATCGATGTTAGGTCCGCTGCTGGTGTGCCACCCTGTTGATTTTAGGGAGTGGAGGTGTAACACAGTCTTTATTGCAGAACTGCCTACTAAAACCAAAGTTCTAGTCCTTGCGCTCTTGAAGCGCAGCAGTGGTGAGACGAACGAACGCTTGCTTCTGCAGGCAGAAGGGGATGGAGAAACCCTTCAAGGCGCAGATTTAACACCAGGCAATGAGCACAAAAAGCACCACACGAAGAAGCCGCCTTATGCCGATGGTTCTCCAACCACTGCTTCGGGGAAGAAGAAAACGGAGACCGCCCGAGGCGAAGGTGAAGGGAGTGCTGCAGCAGCAACTGACGTCCAGTTGCCAAGTGACACCAAAAAAAAGAAAAAGGGGAAGAAGAAGGCTGTAGCTGCAGCTATCGAAAACGCAGAGTCGATAGAAAACGCAGAAAGTCATCACCAAACCAGCGGTAGCTCCGGAACGCGAAAACCAACCCTGTTACTCTGCGACAACGCAGCAGCAGTCGCTTTGGGGAATCTCGTGGCCATTCAGGTAGGGAGTAGAGGGCAGTGTCCGCAGAGTTTCTTATATGACTTGCAAGGGTGGATAGTCTCAGCTAACTTTCGAAACTAGGGCTGGCAGAGGTTGCTCTTTGGCTATTGGCACGAACTGAGTCCTGTGGGTATATGCTGCCAAGCACTAGCTCTTCTGTTGGAGCCTCAAATATTTCTCGTAAGCAAATGGCGTTTGGACCCTTGCGTCGGGCTCTAATGCAGAGGCACGCTTCCACGAGGGCTGATGGAGCAGAGGACATGGATGGGGGACAGTGGATTGAAGAAGTAGAAGATGACGAGACGGAGCAAATACTAGGTATAGTCCATGCACGGGCAGATTCTGCCAAGTCACTTTTACACTCCACATGCTTTAGAAATCACACAGACACACGTTTCTGCCGAAAAGTGACGAAGAGAAAGGGCAAAAGTGATCTGTCCAGTGCATGAACTCAGCTAGGCTCAGAAGTAGTGTCCGCAATCAGTTTTCGCCTTTCACGCTTGTTCTTTTCCAGCCAAGGCAGAAGCCTCTGCAAGGCGAATCGGAGAGTTGAGAGCGGAGATGTCAACCTTCGCCACTAAGCCTCTCGATAGTTACTTCAACGAGTTCACGGTAGGCGGTACCAGCTTTCCAGGATGCAGTATACAGCAAGTTTAAGGTTTCTACCAAGCCGTTCTAGATGTTCTCAAGATAAATGCTTGCAAAAAAGCAGACAGATACATTCAGAGTGAAGCTCTAAGTAAATGAAGCGCTCAAAGCACGTACAGAACCTAACGTTTCTAGCACCAATCTGCAAGCGCGCAAAATATTCCTGTGCGAAGCCACTTTAAGCAAAGGTAGTGGGTGCCCGCATGACCGGTGAGATACTGTTTACAGAGTGTAACGCAAGGCAAGGCACTAAAAGTCGGGGTTGCAGACGAGGAGGAAGTGATTGCAGTTGAACAGAAAGAAGCCCAGGCTAACATCGCTGCGTGCGTGGCCAGACAACACGAGCTACAGGAGCAGCAGCAGCGACTGTTGATATGCGAACAAGTTGTTCGCAAGAGAACCCTAGATGAGGTAGAGAAAAGAGAAGCAAAGCTGAAAGTTCTCAAGCGTCAAGCAGAGAAGCATGACATTGCGAGGCAGGTACGTTTGAAGCCTTCATGCTACGTGCATCGCGAAAAAATATGGCTGCCCTCAGGTGCGTATTGTACCATTGTTGCGCTGGCCTCTTGCCACGCTTCATTCTGCCAGCTTTTTTGTGTACCACTGCAGCTGAAATCCTTCCTTTCGCACCTATCAGATTTCGGCGCAAGATGCATTTGTGGTAAATTTTCTATCCTGTCGCAAACTTGAAATGAGGCGATATTTTGTTTTCATGCAATTGTTTGAAGGACCACCTCGTGAAGCTGGTGCGTGAGTGTGAATGCAAAATGGAGGCTTTGATGGGACGGCGGAAAGGTCGTCTCTCTGCTGTTTATGGCCTTCTGAAAAAAGAAGGGGAGTACACCGCAGTAGCTGTTGAGCAGGACGACGCTAAGGCAAAAGAGAGGACAGACTTTGTTCCTCTAGGTAAGCGTCCGTTATGTGCTCCAACTTCTTTTTTGAAACGTACACAGTGTGCAGCGAATATGAGAATAACTCTTGCCTACGTGGTTTTTCTACAGGCCATTTGTTCCTTTGAATGCTCATCAAATAAGAATATAGCGCGATATATGGCCTACTTCTCGTTCGCTCAAACGAAACCCCTCGGTGTTTGCTTCATTAAAAGTCCATTCTACAATTTTTAGACCTTCCACTTTGTGCCCTTCCAGCCAGTCCATGTTCTCAGGGAAGTCATACCGTGTCGAGTGGCTGCGGGCTCCTCAGCCTTTAAATATGCGTATTGACCTATGCCGCGCTCTCAAGGACAAAGTCCCGCCTGGGAGATACGTAATATCGGTGTCTATATGGGAGCGCATTGGTGGGTGCCACCAAGGCGTCCGACAGAGAAACTATGCGCCTAGTAGCCTGTTACTTAATATAGGGAAGTTTTTCCATTCGCGTGGGAACAACACCACAATCCTGTGAATTCGCTCGAGAAGCCACTTACCACTTACACGTTGACATTTCATTTTCACCAGGTAGTCGAATATCACGAAGGGGACTTTTCTAGGTTTTGAGCTCTGAATTCGTGGGATTTACGGGTGTTGTTCCTCTTACTAGGTGGCACTCGTCTCCGTTGGAGCGGACTGCATACTATAGAGCAGAAGCTACAGGAAACAACGGATGCACGAAGGAGAAGTAGCCTCGCTTTTACAACCTCTGCAAACGGAGACAAAGACTTCTTAGAAACCGCAAATGACGACATTCCAGGAGCAGCAGCTGTCACCAAACCTGTGGAATTTGCAGCAAATTTTAATGATGAATGCCTCAGGCAAGGTCTCTGTCGTTCCCCATTCTGCATCACTTTGCTGAAGCCGATTGACGTTGGCTGTTCGTTAAACTGCTGTTTTAAAATCTTTTTGGGGCATTTTTAAAGGAAGCGCGATTTCAGAAGCAGTTGCTAGGGCTTGTGATAAGTACGTATGAGCATTAATTCAGATTCGACGAGACTATTCAGTTGGCCTGCCCGTCAAAGATTGATGTAGAACCTGGAATGTGTCTTGTGTTCGAGCTGTTCCTGCTTCGGGGCCAAAGATCTCCAGTTGACAAGGCAAATCGGAAATGTCCAAATACCTCCAGAGCCCGTACCGTTATCTCAGCGGCTGCTCGTTGCGAAAAACGATTTTGAAGTTTTCCGCATCTCTTGATTGTAAGGCTTCATATGATTTCTGCGGCCTCTTCAGGTTATGGGCTGGGGAGCATTTCCGCTGATAGATTCTGATTTCCGGATTATCGAAGGAAGCTACAAGGTACTTTCGCAACCATGTGAATTTCACGTTTGGCGCATGCATGAATTTTCTGCTTAAAGCTACTGTGGCCATCAAGATACAAATTTATTGGAATTCGCGGGAGTCTGTCAGGAGGCGCGTTTTGTCTTGGTCATTCAGGTCCCTTTACTGCGTGGGCCAGTGGACCCATCAGTTCGCCGTTATTTTGATATGGATCAGCTCATCAGAACGAACCTCGATTCCTGGCTATGTAACCTATATTTCCGCTGTCAGCTGCTTCCACAATACACCAGAGGGCAAGTTGAATTTGAGTTGCAGCTTGAGCATGCGGCAGCGTTGCTCGGAGGAAAAAGAAAGGAGACCCTAAGTTCTAAATCCCAGCAACATCATCCCGTTTGGGGAACTGATGAGCGCGCAAAGGGTGTGCAGTACATATGAATCTGGCTCACAAAGAAGAAGGTTGCCAAAGGGATAGACGATCTTCCTGAGTCTTTGTTACACTCATAAAGTCTATGTGGAGCCTGTCTTTTTCATGTCTTCAGCCGAGGACCTGGTTCAGCAGCTTGTCAGCGCACTTCAAGCATGCGAAGAGTTGGCTGAAAGTAATGAGGAGGCTTGTCAGCTTCGTTCACGAGCTGCATTGCTAATCTCAGCAATCCATAGGAATCTACTTCACCTCGTGTCCCCAGCATTTGCCTGTTTTTTGTCGATTGGCTCCCGCAGGTCCTGCTGCAATTGTGACGAAGGACGGAGTGCGCGCTTGGCGGCACAGAGATTCGCCCTCAGCCTTATATTCCATTCCTGATGTTCACGCACTTCAAGAATACAGCTACTCAGGTAAATTGTCTTCTTCAGCACGCCCTAGGCGACTTTCTTGCTGCGTGCTAGCGGCAGTGCTTTGATTCAGGCTACATAATATCAGCTCTCCGCTGGCTGGCGCTCTTTTTCTCACGGTGTTCTAATGTCACTGCGTCTTCTTGTGTTGTGTTGCGCACTTCAAGTCTACTGCGGCACGACCCTATCGCACCCCAGCGAGGCGTCGCGAAAGCTTAAGTACTTGAAGAGCTCCTTGCTGGACGATTTCCAGCCATCTTTAGACAAACATGAAGTTGGTATGTCGAAGGCATGCATGGCGCCAGCAGCCGCAACAGCGTTTGTATTACAATGCTTTGAAGCTCAGTCAGAATTTGAAAGTTGGCCGCACAAAACACGACACTGTCCCTGCTTAGGCAGCATACATATTTTAAAAGCCATTAAATTCGCTATTAATAATGAGTCCCAACTGCTCTCTCGTACTATTACCATGAAACAGGCAAAGCAGTTCATAGCTCTCACCGGAATGCAGAAAGAGCGTCCCATGCCCTGCTATTCCTGCGAATTTTATATTCCAGGCACGATGATCAGCGCCTTGATATGCGCCGTCCTCGCATTATGGTGTTGCAGCCTCCTTTTCAGTCTAGGGGTGTGGTTGTACCTGCGTATCGCAAAAGTCCCAGTGTACAACATCGAGTTTAGCGCCTTCTATGTTCGCCTTGACTTCGTGCAGGTAGGTCCACACTTTCCTTTTGAGACAAACAGAAGCAGCGGACCGGGGAAGGTCTAGTAGCCAATTAAATCTTCTCTTCTGTCTGCTCTCAGGAATTGTTATCTCTTGGACAAATAATTTGCATATCTGTGGCGGGGCCTGCCGCGTCCCTCGCTGCCTTCGTCATTGCCTCAGTTGTCGTTTACATTGCCAATGGGACAGTGGGAAGACAACCAAATCCAGGTATGAAGGTGGCCTCTTTTTTTTAAGTCAGGACTTTTCGAGATACTAGCCATAGTTGTTGCGCTACGTCGTTATCGTCCCACTGCAGGCTACGGTATATGTAGGTGTACTGTCATGTGCGCTACAGTTTACCAGTTTCTTAGTGCTCTAGGAGCAGCAACTGCCCTGAGCCCCGCCCTTATGGCTTTGATTGAGGGTCTAAAAGGAGAATCCTTGGGCATTTCTCTTATGCTCTCTAACTACTATATTAGGGATGTCCACAACGCAACGCTAGGAGTCATAATTTCTCTTCTAATTGACCTAGCCTTTATAGGACTTGGCACAATAGTACGTCATGCCTCATTCCTAAGCTTTAGGTAGGCAGCCACTGAACCAAATGGGCCTGACGTAAATGGGCCTGAGCGCTAAACAAACTGTACTGCAGTTGCTATTGTGCGAAGGCCTACTGCAGCTACGCAATTTGGGTTCATCGCCAGGGTCAAGTAAAGGACACGCATAGGAGGCTCACAGGAGACGAGTCATTATTTTGCTTGCCCCTGGATGTTCAAGTTTCGGAGAGTTACTTACTTGGTTGCTTAGAGAGCGCAAGGCAATACAGGGGCCCTGAAGGCCAAGTAAGGAAAATATGCACAACTGAACACCCAAGTGAGTTGGAGCAACATGCCTTCGGAAGCACAAAGGAATCGCTTCCCACCGTAGATATGCCCTACAGGCAATCATGCACCACATATTTAATTTCTATCACATTTTTTGCTCGTGCAATCTTCAGTAACGGACCCCCAAAAATTTTCCAGAGAGCATAATGCGAAAACGATCCAAACAGGGGAAGGAAATATGTGTCAAGTGCAGGCCCAGGCAATTGAGTTGGCAATATACACCGTAGACTCCAAAGCAGGGACACAGACACTGTACAGGCAGTTCCTGATGTGAGCATTTTTGCTCATTCTTCTAGTTTACAGATTTTTCAAAGTCTTGTTCCCGTTTTGCAGGCAATTGAGTTGGCATTATACACCGTAGACTCCAAAGCAGGAACGCAGCCACTGCATGGGCAGTTCCTGATATGAGCATTTTTGTTCATTCTCCTACTTTATCTGTGTTTTAGTAATATGTATATGGACATATGTTTCAGACACCCTGACGGCACTACTGTGGAAGTCACTGTACCCATAGCCGTGGAAAAAAGGCCAGTGGAGGGCACGAAAAACCATGACTCATCCTTAATGCAAGCAGATGCACAAAGAACATCCACGAACCACAGCGACAACGCCTTATAATGCAATGCATTGTGGGTTTAGATCTGGCAGGTAAATATGAAAATACTGTCGGATCCAGCAGAGCAGTGAGACGGATTCATTCCCGATTGAGGACCTCTGCAGACTAATACGAGAGCATTTACGGGACATTTCCAAACAGAAGCTTTCGCGCCCGTCTTAACTTGCATGAATTCACCATAAAACGGGTAGAATAAATGGCTTCGCCATTTGACCTATAATGAGAATGTGAAAAACTTGGCAGTAGCGTTCTGCGGAAACTCCTCCTTTTCCGTGCGCTTTTTTTCTAGGCGCCCGTGCATGACATTCGACGAGCATAAGCAAAATCCTTGATAGTGTCAAGAGTTGTTAGATGTAAGGCAAGAATGCGCTCATCTGCAGTAAGAAGTCTACAATTTATTCGTATTTGTAAACACCTACTGCGCTTCAGCCACATCATGCGCATTGTAAGATTTTGTCTAGTGTACCGAACGCAGAACAAGGCATCGAACAACCCGAATCTGTAGTTTTAAAGACCGCCTCCAGAGTGAGCTCTAGAGGCATCAACCCGACCCGTTAGTACAGAGCGAGCTTTGTGCTAAAGGGTCGGACTGATGCAGTGTTGTACAATATTCTACCAGACCTGAGGATTCCGAAAAACACGATTTTTTCCGCTGTGACAGTACCGCGATCTAGAGATCAAAACATTATACCCTAAAGCTCAAACAGCAACTGTTTCAGTGTAGATGAACACACACAGTAAAAGTAGGTACAGCACGGCGTGTAGGACTCGACGCCCCGAGTATCCTGACGGCTTTGTCAAGCCACATACTTGTGTTTGGTTATTGAATAGTGGTGCTCATCAAATCGCCAAATGTCTGTACGGGGGCTAACAAGCTCAGCTGTAGTAGCAGAACTTTGCATGTACAGCAGAACTTAGCATGTATTTGGAGCCTCCGCTCAACGCGCTCAAAGAGGCTTCAGTGTTAAGGCAAGTAACATCACGCCTGGTGGGTTTGTGGAGATTCGGTACAGCGCTGCAACTACCCTACTAGCTCTCTTTCTCCCTCCTCTCGGCACACAGTGGCACAAAACGTGAGAGTTCCCGGCAGTGCAGGTTGCTTCAAGCTCAAATTCTAGCTATGATGATGTCTACTGGCTTCTGCTGTGAGCGTCAATGAAAGAAGATGAAGTGTTCAAGAAAGGTTTCGTTTGCCGCTACTCTGAACGTTATTGCCGAGCAACGAAAACGCAGGTGTTTGCTGCCTCTGTTGCGCCTCTTGTGCAAAGGTTCTTCGCACAATTTGGCTGTCGAATGTAAAATGAGTATGTCATTTCCATAGAGAATGCGTGCTCACCTCTGTACAGAGAGTCGTCAGAAATCAGAGAGGGCAGCACTGCTTCGCTTTAAATAATGTGCAATCTTGTTGTGAAATTGCAGCACAAATTTAGATAAAAAACATTTTGGTGATGGCGTATATCATGTTGTCCCTGCCCGCCTCTTATCGGGCTTACAGGTGACTAATCGGTCGCTGGTAAGCTGCATGAAATTGCAGTAAAGTGTGGCGAACAGCGCTGTCGTCAAGTCCTCGGGTTCCGAAATTCCAGTAAATGCCGATGCCAAATTCGATGCACATAAGTTCATTGCGTTTGCGTGAGGCACCTTAGACCAACAGCGGTCATGCCTGGTAGCCTCTGTCAGTACTTGCCTTGAGAAGATAAATTTTTCTTGATGGTGGTTATGCAGCCCAAGGCAAGCACTGTGGCAGCCCTTCTTGCTCCCCAGCAGTTGGCATTCAACCACATCCACTTTTATTTATCCAGTCTCCGTGGGCTTGACGGGGCTTGAAATTGTTTTACAGGCCCACACAGAGTTCACTGCAGTGCAGATTCAACTGTTTCATGAACCCAGTCAAACGTTTTGGCTACATCTCTGGTTGATCCCAGTACTTAACAAGGTTGAGGTGCATAAGCATATCCTGTTTCACGTTTTCAGGAAGGACGCGCTTGTCGCCGCAAATAGGAGCGAAACGAATATAGCGAACCATTGCAAAGTTCATCACTTGGGCCGCGCAGTTGCAAGAGCACAGCAATATCATTGGAAAGTTATGAAAGAGATTATAACCGTATTTTATGCTTTGATAAAAACGTGATTGGGCCTGCGTATACCAGACGGATGAGACCTCAGCGATGTCCATAACAAAAATGAAAATGACCCTGAAGCGTCCCATCGGGTCCCTAAACAAGCCATACTGCACGCAAGGAGGCAAAAACATCCGCATGTCACCTTTAAGGAAAGCACCGCATTCCCCTCACCGAACCATACTTTTGCTTTTACAGTGCAGGCTAATTTGCAACAAACGGCCTACGGTATGGAGGTTCGCAGATTAGGCTTGCTGTGAACACAACTGAAGCTTAATAACTGCCTGTAACCACTTGATACCCTCGACAGGTATATTTAGAAGGCCCGACCTGCTGATAAGACGGTAGTAGTCCAACAGTACTGTTCTCAGCGAACAGTTCAGTTGCAACGAGGACAGCTGATGAAATAAGCTTCTGAAGTAGGCGTGGCCAGCACCGGTTGTACACGCAGGACTGGATTTCCTTTACCACTTTTGAGAGCCAAACTGCATTAATTCGGCGAAATACTGACTGTCCTGAAGGCCGCTGCAACTCCTCTGCCATTGACGAGATCTGGGAAGTGCTCCGCCGCTTGGGTGTTTTTGGTTTTGCTGGCACGTGGCGAATTATGCAACACTCATTAGCGAAATGGTACCGCAACTCAAGGTCGTCATAATTCAGCTTCTCCAGCTTCTCTGACCCTGAGGCCACGCCTTTTGAAGTGCTGAGCCTCTTTTTCCAATGTTCCACTGGGTGTTTGTACCTGCTTAGAGTATTTTCTTTCCAGTGTCGCCAGTCACGCCGCACAGTGAGGACTAGTAAAGCCCAAAGGTCACTACAGAGGCTGCCTAGAAAGCCCTTCGTATGTTTCGTTTTCTGCACTGCTACTGTAGAAAGTGCGTAAGCCCAATCGGAAGCTGTTGGCTTTCGCGCGCCAGCATGTTTAAACGTTTTCCGGAACGATACACGGTCCTCTTGAGGTCCAGAGCGTGGTTCTCCATATACGCTGTTGCTGTAGTTCTGCCGTTTCTCGTTCATTCCAAAAATCACCTCTGTTCTCCAAACTGTTGTCGACAAGAAGTTAGTGAGAAAAAATGGCCTAACTATGGCTTCCTGAAATGCCTTAACCAGAAAAGTTTTGGTTTTATCCCAAAACGTATGCTCCTCCGCTGTGGTACCCTCGATGGCACTTAAAATTTTCCTCTCCGTAAACGCGTACCCAAAATGCCAGTAGGAGAATGCAAAATCCTTGAGAATCATAAGGAGGTACAGGTAAATACTCGAAGCCTTCATCAGCACATTACGGATGAGTAAGTACCTCCATGCATCCCAGATAATCGAGAAACAGCAAATGATTTTGTCAAGCTCTAAGGGATCAGGTCCGTCAGGGCGCACTGGAACGTAGGGCTCCCTTGGAGGAAAGTGTTCGACAGACGCGAGAATCGGGGCGAGCACACGGCTCTGACGCGCTGCAGCGCTGAATGTTGAGGCTCTTGACCCCAATCGCGAGTTTCGGCTTCTCTGTTCAGATGCTCTGCCTCCCCGCTGGTGGCTGGCACTTGCATATCTATCTGTGCGAGTGCGTTGATATGTGTCTGCATCGCCGGCGACACTCCCCTCCACAGATGTAGGCTTACGTTCACTAGTGCATGCCTGCCGCGCATTACTAGATGCATATGAATGCCCACTCTTTCTGGCTCCTAGCCCAGATGTAGAATTTTCTGAGCTCTGCTTCAAAACGTTGCTGCTTTCAGGGCCATCTAGCCCCTCCAGAAGGGCACGCACGCCATCTTCATTTTCTTCATTCTCCTGCGGTAGGAGCTCCTCAGTTGGCCCTTCCTTTACAGAGGGCAACTCACGGTAAACTTGATAAGAGAGGTTGTATCCGAACTCAACCATTACAACTGTGGCCTTGTGCGTCCCAGGCAAGAAAATTGATCCGTAGAAATTTGCCACGGCTAACTCCCCAACAAAAGATATGACTGCACTAAGCTGTAGCTGAGCAAACTTATGCTGCATTGTGTCGAAAACTGGTGAAAAGACTGTACGATTAAACACGTCTACTCCAAAGAATATGATGCCAGGTAGGTGGAAAGTCAGAGCTCGCCTAGCCTGGTCCTTAGTCGTTGCAAGGTACACACCCAAGGGAATTAGAAGAATTGATCCGAATATAAAGGCAGCGTACAATGGCCATGTAAATGTGTTAAGGAAGGGTAAAACTTCGCGGACTTCTGGAAAGGTTTGAATGTGATAGGGGGCAGCATTCAGAATGAACTCGACAACAAAATAGCCAATGTACCCCGACATTTCCTTCCAAAATCCCACGCTTCTTCCTCCTAGCGTCCATACTTTGACATACAGGACGTAAGTTACATGTAAAGCGAATTCATTGACCAAGTACATGTAACATATGTTTTCCACCCGAGCATATGCATCAGGAGGGTCTATGCAATCAGGATCTACTTTTTCTCCCATATCATCGAGAACACAAGGCTGTGGGGGCTGGTAGTCTGGTATCGGATTACCAAGGTCGTCTAAAGGGCATTCTTTGTAGGTTACAACCCACAGTGCAAGAATTGCGTAAGCAATACTTAGACTCATACCGAAGAGGTGGCGAATGCGGCTGTCGACACGAAGCCTTTTTGTTGATACGCCCTCATAAAACCTGGAGAAAGCATTTTTCGGTTTTTTATCAGGCGCCGGATTGTCAGCTCCGCTCTTAACCAGGGCTCGTGCTTGTGGTGTCTTTGCAGCAGTCTCTGCTCCTGGATCTGGTGAAACAGGGACAAATGTGGCCTGTCCGGCCCCATCCTGTCCATCCATTATTCCTTAGTCCTAGTTTCTGTCTGCTGCTAGGGGACATTCAAGAAATGGGAACTCATGACTAACTCGGGGATTGCTGTGGTGGGGTCACCTCGCACGCTCCGGTGACCAATACAGTAGACGCATTCAGTGCACAGACTAACGGCTGGCATGGAGGACCAAGTTAACGTCCCAACAACTGACTTTGTCTTATTTTCGTAAACATGGGAAAATGTGGGTAGTTTGGTAACCCCTGAAGCCTGGGAGCTGGGGCCGCTAGACGTACTCAAGCACTGATCCTATAGGACCTGAACTCAGCATACTCTGGAAGTGGGCGTGAAAGCACCAGCGTTTGCCACTAAAAGAAAAGCTAGAATCTTTTTTATGGAATGAGACGGTTGATATAAGTTCAACTATTCTGGGACAGCAGCCGGGAACTAAGTCGTCGCAAGACTGGCTGCGTGGCTGCGTGGCACACCTCTGTAGACGGGCTGGCCACACAGACAGCAACCCCTCTGTCACTGTGACGAGAAGGATAGATTTTCCGAGAGCAGATTATTTTATGAACGAACGCTTAGTGTGGTTTTGTTTGGCCATTGAACTCCTGGAGTCGACGTCGGCCGTGCTTACAGAGGCAGCATAAGCTAAAATTCAACAACTGTTGGTTTTGTCTCTTCTTCATTTCACCTCCTCAGTAGCTCCAGTAGTGCAGGCCCCTGCCGTCCCGGTTCTTGATGGGCAGTTCACTGGATCCAGTGTTATGGTTTGGGTGGTCCTCATGCAGAAACATTGCTCCAACTACTTCATGACATTGTCTTCGCCTGTCTTGCAAAACATGTCAGAATTTTTGGCATGTTGCTGTATGTGCGAATTCTCTGGTATGGTGTAGCACAGGCTTTGTGCTAGGCATGCCGCTCGAAAATAATAACACAATCCTGGAACTCAATCATGCCACAGAAAGACGGCGGTGTCCCCGTTCAAGTCACAGGATACATCGCACATGGCCTTCGTTACCGCTGAGTTTTCGGGAATGTGCAGTAGCAGCACATATTAATTGTTGCGCTGGTGAGGTGCTCATGAAAGAAAAACAAGCGGAAGGCGACAGAGCCTACAATCGAAGAAGCGAGCCTGTGAGGCTCATTTTCCGAAATGCACACCACTGTGCTACTTAGGGCAAGAAACATTATATACAGCAGAAAAAGGGGGCATTTCCCTGCTCTCATCATAATGCACAGGGGAAAACCCATCAACTATCGAAGTGCGTGGTTTCATGTGCTAACTATTTGTTTCAGTGCATCACAAGGAAAAAGGACCATCAGCTCTCTTAATCGTTGCCGCAGCATTTCTTCTGCCGCCACTCACGATTTCATTTCTTTAGTGTGGGAGAAACTATTGCACAGCCACAGCTAGCTATACCCTTCAGACGCAGCATGCGCCTCGTCTGCGTGAGCACCCTAGAAGAAACCGTCGATCCGCTTTTTCTTACAGTTTCGCTTATAAGCACCACATACAGAACATTCCCCACTGAATATGAGTACAATCTTTCACCATCCATGCTTCGGATGAGTCCCAGGATAGAGCTGAACCGACACTAACTGCCCCCAGCTACTCGCCCCCAGGTACTCGGAGGCCCGTAGTCTATACCGCATGAAATTAGAATAACCGGAGCAGTGGGTGAATGCCTAACATCCTCACCTCTTCCCACACTCTTACACTACAGCTGGCTGAGGTTTCACCTTCCTTGAGTGGAGTAGAGCCATGAGTTTTGTAGTGCGTAACCTCGGTAAGGCAGTGGCGCTGCCGCTTAAGCTGACGGCTAAAGTTATGGAGAAACTGTACAAAGGGTCAGCAAAAGTTGCGGTGAGAGCTAGAAAGGCCTGTGGAAAGTGTGGACCAAGGAGCTGCCAAAGGTGCAGAAAATCTTTTTCCTACGCCTTCTTCACGTGCAAGAAACAATGCAAGAAGGTTTCTGGAAAGGCAGGGAAAAGCGTCACGAGCTTGCGTAGCCGCTATTGTAGGAAGCATTTAAAATGTTGTGATCCGTTTCGGCGCTTTTGCTCCCAGTGCAAGAAGATGAAGGGCAATTGCTTCACTCGCCTTAGGGCGTGTGGCTGCAAACGGCTACTTCAGTGTCCTTCAAGGGGAAGCAAGGGCACGTTCATAGGGCTTTGCTGGCTCTGCCCGATGAGACACAAACGCATCCATAACGCTACACAGCCAGCCCAAACTTCTCCCTCCTGCAATCTCCGAAACAACAAAAGGCGCCAGCAGTACAAAAGTCGTAATGCGGGAAAAGATACAAAAACTAGAGGGCAAAGAGCGCATATGAAACGTGGAATGGAACGCCATGACAAAAACCACCGCACAGATCACAAGACTCGCCCTGATTCGAAGAAACATAGGCACAGAGAGAAGAAGGCTCCCAACGATGGCATCACCTCACCCCACATATTTGCCTCTCTAGAAGAAGGGCAATCTTCACGAGAAGAAGCCAAAGCTTCCGGAAAAAAATCCACTAGGACGAAAGAAAAATCGAGCCAAGAAAGACATAAACGGACGCTGCGGCCTTCCTCAAAAAATAGCGAGAAACGCAAACAGGAAACTGCACGTAGCATCGAAGAAAAGTCGAGACCAAGACAAGAGCGCGCCTTGCTGACGTCTTCTGAAGTTCATGCTGAAAGAAATGAAACGACCCGAAAAACTAAAAAAAAGTCGGGCGCACAAGAACACAAGAAAGAGCTGCCAGTTTCCCTAGCCAATTGTGCAGGGAGCGAATACGATGACGCAACTATAAACAACACAGGAACATCGAAAACACAAAAAGAAAACGGTTCGTGGCGAGCTTTGCCAGGGTCCCGTGAAGTGAAAATAGATGAACAGAAGGCGGAGTTACAGGTTAATGAGGTCCGTAGAACTGCTGTAAATCCTGCTGAAAATTCAAAAAAAAAAGCAAAACAATCTAGGGCTCCTGCACGAGATAAAAATTACTACACATTGGGTAAAGACAACTCCCAAGAGGAAAAGTGCCAGAATGAAGAAGAGACTTCGATATTGCCAGCGAGCACTGCGCAGGGGATCCAGGACAAAAAGCATCAAAGAGCAAGTAATTCCAAGAAACCTCGAGTGCAAAGCGAAAAACGGAGGGACTTGAATTCTCGCGCAGGCACACCAAATGAGTCGAAGCGGTTTCAGCAAAATATCTTGCAAGAGGGTACGGTTTCTGGTTGCTCCGCGAAATTCGCAAGCGGTATAATCTGTAAAATTCACCGACTTTTAAGGCAATGCCTAACACCCTGATATTCATGCAGAAACCTTTCTTAGTACACGCATGTGCATCTGCCTGCTGCAGAGTTACCAACGAAAAATGAAGTTCAAGGTCAGTTGAACGACCATGCACAGCAAATCGACCAGAGTGCAGATGGGGGGCGACGGACACAGAAACACAAAGATGCCAATGCAAACGCAATATCGGGAATTGCAAAAAAGAACTCTCATGGAAACTCAGAACAGCAGACAAAACAAGTCCACAAAAGAAAAACCCAGGAAAGAAATCAAGCGTTGGATCGAAGGCATTCTCCGACAGGTACTACGCCCGCACCAGCCGAAGGAGCAGAAGGTGATAATGGAAAAGAAGAGCAGAACCGCAAACACAATGCGGGAAAGAATGACGTGGCCGTGCTTCAGTCGAGCTCAACAACGCAAGAAAACGCAGAAGAGAGTAGAAAATATTCACAGGGCACAAGGGGGCCTGCAAGGCAGCCTACTGGAGAAAGCCAAAACGCTGAGCGAGTCGCAGGTGTAGCGGAAGTCCTAAAGTTTACTTCTGACGGATTCCCAACAAATTCCCGCAAAACCACGGAGCGAATTCAAAGGCAAGAAAACACTGAGGACAGCGGTTCAGCTCGGCTTGTGTCGACGCCGACGAAGCTGGCTTCCAGAAGCAGCATATGCTGCGGCGACCATGAGGGTCCAAACACACTTTTTGGCATCGAATGCCGATTACGTCCCGAGCTTCCCTGATTTGTATAGACACATACTTCTGTGTGAGGCAACGAATTTGACCTACTCAGAAATGCGAAGCCTTTCCGAATTTTGCTGCTTTGTCTGAAAATCACGTGCACTTTGTTACAGTTCACTCACTAGTCTGAAGTGTCACGCCCACCCTAATAATCTACATGCACGATACATTGCTGCAGTCAACAGTGGTTTGGCAAATTCAACAAGGCACGAAGCAAAACCGTTAATCGTTCGCCAGTTACTACTAGCACGATTGCGTAGATACTTTTGCTTCAAGTCCAACACGCTTCCGAACCCATATAAGAGAAAGAGCTTGATTTGTCTCTGAGCTATGTAGTGAAGTGCCGCCGCAAAGATATATACCATATTCCTGCTGAGCTTCTCTAGATTCAAATTTGCATACAGATACTCCGAATAATTCCATTTCCTGGCCTCCAGGCGCCGACAGATGCGACGTGGGACCGCTCCGAGCTCGTTCACTTGGTACGTTTCGCTCTTCTCTTCGCTTTCCGCGCCGCTGCCCTCTTCAACGCTATGTATTCTTCACGCTGATTGATTCCACGCCAGTATGATTGCAGCAGGCAAGCGGCGACTGCTTTTTTCGCTCGATCTGCTTCTGCTCTCGCATAAACTGCTCTGGAGATGCGTTCTGCACTGTCCTTCCTCTCTTTTTCCGCATCGATTGCATCTAAAGCTCTGGTCAGGCAGGCCAGAGACTCTTCATCCATTCGGTTTCTTAGTTTCATTGCTTGAATCTCTGCATGCGTATGGGGTCACGAGTTTGAGAATACACAACAACCGATCACCAGAATACATTCTATTGACAATTCTTCTGCACGAGCAGCATAGATAAAAAAGGTTGATTCTGCCAGTGCAAGGCTTCACCAGAGAGCTGAGTTTACACTGAAGAATTACCTCTCTCATTTTGGGCGATCTCCTTGTCTAGCAACTTCACCGAGTTTTCCAGTTCCTGTTTAGCTATTCGTTGATTTCGAGTCCTCACATCCATATCCTCTCGTGCTGCCGCTGCCTGACTAGCCCCACGTTTTTCTAATTGGGCTTTGAATGCAGCAGCTTCTCCCGTTTTTCGTTGGAAAGCACGGGTCTGCTGCGAGTCTTTCCTGGCAAATTCCTCGTTCATCTGCCACAACCGCTGCTCTGTGGTGCTTTGGATGTCATGAAGGTCAGATTTCAGCTTTGCAATCGCTTCTGATGATCTGGAGGCGTGCTTCTGCCTTGCAGTACGTAGCTGTGACAGCTGGGCTTCCAACTCAGCGCGACGCTCTGCAGCGGCGCGCTCCTGTTGGAGGTACATCTGTAATAGATCGTCGTTCGCCTTCTCGTCTTCTACAGGTGTTGTAAGTCGCTTCAGCATTACCTCCTGCGATGCCACTTTTGAAAAGGACAGGCGTGTCTTTATGTCACCCCTAACCATACGCAGTGGTCGTTGTTCGAATGGACTCTTTTCCTCTCTTAATACTTTTGCGAGCCTAGCAAGGCTTCTCCTGTCTCACTAGTCTCAACTGCACATAAGTGTAGCCGCTATATAGTGCAAGTCACTGCGACAATTATGCATCCTCCTGCATTCAGTTTCGCAGTTGCGACTCACCTGCATATCTGCCAGAGCATGAATGAATTTCATGGAGTTGACGGGTTTCACTTCCTGCAAGCCCCTCAACTCTTGCACTACGTTTGGCACCTCTCGCAGTTTTCTGCACAATTCCCTGGTGTTCCTCTCCAACTGCTCAACAATTTCCTGCAGATCATCAACATCTAGAGATGCTACCGCAGCTTCATCGCTTGTTATAGTGCTCCCATGGTAAAGCTCCTCAAGTCTAGTCTGCTCCGCCATGCGTCTCAAAACCTCAGGTCCAAGTATCTCTGAAAGGTGCCCAGAATCATTGTCCTGAATTGCTTCCAACACCTGAAACTCACTGACCCGATATCTATTATGCGAATTACAGGAGGAATATTTCAAGATAACGGACTTGTTGCATCCAAGTACTCTGTGAAATTTACATTTCTGGCATACTGGTTACTTTACCAAGTTGTTTATCTTTCAGTGGCACTGTTAGAACTGATGGAACACCACGCTAGAACGAAGGGCGGCCAAGTACACCGTGTACAAATGCGGAAACGTGTGGCTATCCTACTTGATGGCTGGCAAACGTGAGCAAGGTCAGCTTCTGTGTCAACTCATCCATTACAGAAGAAATTCGATGGACATCGGAGCTCATCGCCTTTACCGTCGACATCTTCAACTTTAATTTTCAAGGAAGTTTAGCCGAAGTGCCTCTGCTCTGTATACCATGTTCGCACAAGGCCATTAAGTCTAGCACAGCTTTTCTCGTCGAAAGCACATTTCGCATGTGTCTCCCGGAGACGTTGGCAGCAATGGCTGGAAGTGGTTGCTTTCGCCAGCCAGTTGTCAGACGGCAATCTGTTGACACCGCTGCACAACAGGCGCAAAAGAAGCCCGGGTTCAACGTCCCAGCAGTGCTCTGCAACGTTAACCCACTGGTGCCATCAGTGGCCGAAAAGTAAAAATTTGCTGGCCAGCGTCAAATAGCTAAGCTCGGACGATCGTGTCGGCGGCAATGGTGAAGGAGTGACGTATTGGAGCTCACTCATTCCCAAGTAGTGTGGGGTGATACAAAAATCCTTGAATGAATTTACTCCAGTAGACTCATTTAATTTCTTACAAGAGGAATAATATCGTTCCATATGCATTCAAGAGTGGCATCATCACTGGTAAAGCGTATCTGAGCGAACGCCATACGATATGCATGCTCTAGATCATGAACAAACAGGGTGTGGAGCTCGTAGATGACTGTAGCTCCATAGATTCCTGTCCATACCCTAAACTTCTATATGGATGTAATTTACGAGCTTAAATTGTGAATTGTGGACGACCCTTGTGTCTCGAGTAGCGCTACGCTGTTTCTACGCGAAGAGTGACCTCACCACATCCAACACAAATCATCCGCTCAACAGCTTCTTGGTCCATACATAAAATTGGAAACCAGGACAAAAGAGTAGAAGAGGACACATCAGTGTTGATTATCTTGAAAAAAAGACCTATCATCTGATGTAGGATAAAACAAGCCCCATCATCGCCACGGGAGAGATTGCCGTCAGTCACTTCTGCATGAATGAATATTCAACCACTGCTTCGTGCATAGGCTATTCCCTTTTCCCCTTAAATTTAACGAAACCTGCAGAGAAAAACTTATGGAGGCAGATTCCAAGCACGGTATGATTGGTATGATTGGGCGCCTGTGATGAGGACGTTCGCGTTTTGGCACATACCAATCATATGGAATGCGTTCAATGCTCACGACTTTGTACCACTCAGCTTAGGCACTCTATCACTTTCAGTGAAATTATTATTGTGCATCCAGCCCTCTGGTTTATGGCTCCCTAGCAGTGCGATAGATCCCCATTCCTCAGACGCACTACTGAGCCGCAGACGTACTTCTACTGAATTTCGCGATATTCTAGGGCGCCATTGCCAAACGATATGCTTTTATCATTAGAATACTTTTACTTGTATTCTTACGTATAAAAGGAGATAGCCACAAGCATGTATCAACTGCTAACCCTTTGTTCAAAACATTGAGCATGATCCAGCCGTTCATAGCAGAAGTGAGTTCGCCAACTACGTCTTGCCGTGTCTGCTAAAAAAATTGTCACAGTAGTTAGTAGGACTTAAGTGAGTGAATGGAAATATATGCAAGCGGACTTTCGGAATGAGTAAGAAGGAGAGCTATTTGGAACTTTGAGGACACTCACACCATCTTCTGAGGCGCCCTTTTAGTTGGCCTCACGAATTGCAGCCTCTACAGGCGTGACCAGTGGAAGGACAGTTCCACGTTTCCCGGAATAGAACATCAGAGAGGGTGACAGTTCGGTCCTTTGTCCTGCTTGTTTTGTCTCCACAGCGGGGATACAACTACTTGTGGCGCTACCCATAGAGTAATTAAGGTGACTGGGGCTAACAAAGATGAGTGTGTTGAAGCTGCTGGCTTCTCAATATCTTTTCAGTTCTCTGACTGGAGACAAACAGGGCTCCTGTAGTGCGCAGCGTTCTCCTTTCCTACTACGTTACTACCTGTCGCACAAATAGGGAGCCCTTCTGGCAAATTCTCTACTAGCGACACACATACATCATGAAACAATACTAAACAACTAATGACCCGTTATCATTCATGTCTGTCAATCGAACGTCCTTTAAAAATCGAGAATCATAGACCCGGCACTCGTACAGGGCGGTGCCCGGTAAATGAGCTGGCGTCCTCGCCAGCCCCAATCTTAGGGTATGCACAGACACTTTTAGTTTACACATGCTATCATGCTGCTAAATTGTCTTACGTAGTTATTTGTAAGAAGTTGCTGCGCTTGTTGTACGTGCTAACCGGTTATGAGTCACCAGCTAGCTGCCCTCTTACGATCAACAGCAAGCGCCATAGTACTGCCTTCGCACTAAAGCTCCCCTAAGCAGCTATCTGTGTAAGGGGCAATTTTACGTCTAGCTGCTTCACTTCCGTACAACGCAGTGTGAATTTTGCAGAAATCTTTAATCTGGCGGGGAGGAATCGGAACGGAGCATTGCTTTTTACTTGGTAACGGTACGAGGACAGGCAGTACTCAGAGATTCAGTGGCACAAGCTGTAAATTGCGGAAAGCTATATTGACCTGCAGTGCACCGAAAGTTCGAGTGCGGAGCTGCACTGCGTGCCAGCCGAATGTTGGCAGTAGTACTACGAGAAACCCTCCATGACCAAGCGTGATACAGAAAAGCTCAAGCCATTGTATCTTCACTGCAAAGCATGCCACATCAGAAAAGATCTCCGATGAAACAAACTACAAGGAAAAGAAGTTTTTCTTTATGCCGGGAAAGTGGAGAATTTCATTGTTTTGTCGTTGCCTTCGAAGTAGAGCAAAAGAAGGATAAAACTCAAGCGAAGCTGCCAGTATAATGACTCCTCTAGAAAACTTGATTAACTGCTACACAAGAGGACAAAATCCCATGCGGTGAAACGAATGCAAGGCTGACACAGAGTGGGACAAAAGCTGACGGCAAGAGAAGTTGGAGACATACGGCTTTTACATTAGCTAAAACGCATCGCACACCATCTCACCTATCCTTTTCTGTAGCTCATCAGCCTTGCAGACTAGCTACTGGGGAGGCTCCACTGGGGTGAGTTGGCCGCGAACTTTTTGTGTGACCCAGCTATCATATATGAAGGCTTACTAAAATTCTTACTTACTGCTTGGCTTTATACAAGGATGAAACTTTTGTGCTGTGTAATCATCAGTCTGATTACTACTTTACGAACCTGTTTGCATTTGCGGAGATGATAAGTTTCATTGAGATCTCTTGAAAACAAATTTGTGAGGGCTTTAGTCATTCAGTAATTACTTAAGTAACTTTCTAACTACTGCGAATTTAATTCGAACAAGACAGGAGGCCTAGCGCGCTTCAACAAATGTTAAAGTGGCACCCGTCTGAAACGAAGCAGCTCAGAGTCGTTTAGTGTGAAGCATTCTGAGGTCCAGTACTAAGACTTGGATATGCTAGCTGCACAATGTCTGGAAAATCAGACGTAACGAAGGAAATCCGCACTCAGAAATGCCAGTTCCCTTCCTTTTCGTGCACATCAGGAAGCAGATGCACTGTTGCTCTTTTTGTTTGTTTGTCTGGCATAGAATCGCGCCACATGCGACCAGTCACAGCACCATGATGTCCACGAGATGCATCCGAAGCCAAATGCTCTAATGTGGAACTGTAAGGCGAGTAAACTTGCTGCTGGCAGCACGGGCCACTTAAAATCCTGAATCAGAAGTGCATCAACACAGCAGTCTGCTCATTACAGGGTTTGAAGGTGAAATCCTGCGTGAACATTTCATCTTGCAGCTCACAGCGCCAAAGAATTGTGTCAAGACGAAATGCAACGCAAGCACGCAGTAAGAGCTGCGGAGCTTCTGGTACTGCGGAGAGACAAATTTGACAAGACCTCCGAGGCCGAGAAAACGTGAAGACGCGAGTCCACGGAACTGCGTAAAGCGCTCTAGAACGAAAACTGAGGCGAAAATAGTCGGGGAAAAAACAGACGCTGAATCACGCATTAATTTCAGCGACTATAGTGCGCAGGCGCTACAATGGCGCTTCATGGTGACCTATAGAGGATGACCTATAGGCAGTTAAGAGGTTGAGACGTGGATTGAGCGCTGTAGCCTCTCACTAGTGAAATACAAATGCAATTTATTAACAAATTAACATGTATAGACTGGAAATACCTGCGGATGCTCTATGCTTGGGGCTGCCGACAACGCCGGCACAGGTGCGTGTCACATCCTCACCGGACCAGCACAGCAAGAACGAGAAAAAAAGACTTTTATGAAAATATGGTTTTGAGAACTCGAAACAAAACGGTCCTTTTAATACGTTTGTAGACGTTACGCGACCGATACTTCGGTAGTAGAGAATATTTCATAGAACGCTCGAGTTGTGGGCTGCGCAGCATCGTAGACGCTGCAGAGAACCCAGTGTACTACAGCCACTGCGTTAATTTATTGGAAGATCCAATTTAGTCTAGGCCAGCGATGGGCCGCAGCTAGTGCGACTTATCCGCACGTTAGCAATCAACGGTTCACAGATCACTAGAACATCTAGCCTGAAAGCGCTAGCTTCCCAGAGCTGAGTGAACAAGCCCCAGCATATCCAGTACTCAACAAAGGAATCGACTGCGTCGCCCTCAACAGGCCCTTTTCAGTGGGTTACAACCACTCCAAGCGCCCCGCCACGTCGTCACAGCCACCCGTAGAGCGAGGACGACGGACCTTGTGATTGGTGAAACAATGCGTGAAGCAATGCAACACGACAAAACGAGCACTTTGTTTTCGGTTGGCTATGCATATATGCCTCAAAAGCCTGTAGTTCTGTAGTATGAGTTCAGCAGGTTGACAGAAGAAGAAAACAGATCGGAAGAAACGGAAAGCACTACTCAGGGCCTCCTGACAGCATTGGAAGACCGAACGCGAAGCGGCACCTGCTTACTTCTGCATTCAGTAAAGAGGCATTGTGGTGTGCAAGAGGAAAATGGACGGAAGAGCAAGAAACGGACCGTACGCACAGAATACGTAGGAAGACGCTAAGTGTAGTACACCGTGCATTCTGAACCTGGTCCAGAACTTGGGCGCTCTATGAAACTATCTCTACTGTGCACGCATCTGTGGGGAAGCATCTACCAAATTATTGAAAACGCAAGACGCTTCTGAGTCCTCTCTAGCCAAAATTTCTCAAAGCCGCTCACTCGTGGTTCTTGCTTCCTTCGCCCGGTAGGGTGATCCGCACCGCTGCCCGTGCAGGTCGCCCTACAGCACCTACTGCTGCGACTACGCTGCTACATGCCCCACGAGTAGGGGCCTATGATAACCGTCTACCTTGGGCGCATTTCCACGAAACAGTAGTCCAAGTATCAGAAAATGCAGTTTTTTTGTTTTTCTTCAAAATCTGTTTTCTTGAAAATCCCCCCCACTCGGGGTTCTCGCCTCCTAGGCCCTGTGGGGAGGAGGCCTGCAGCCGGACCGCAGCTGTCGTCAGCCCCAATCTCCAGGTATTTACAGACACGTCTAGTGTTTACATGGTATTTTGCCAAAAAATTACCTTACTTCGACAGCAGTAAGAAGGTCCTGTCCTAGTTCAGCCTTATGACCTTTTGCAGGTCCCCAGCTAGCTATCTTCTATAGGTTACCAGCAAGCCCTATTGTAGTGCCTGTGCACTACATCCGGCCTTGTCGTCAGGCCCAAACATAGGGTATTCGTAGACAATTCTAGTTTATACATATTGTTCTGCTAGTAAATTGTTGTTCTCCTTTACTTGTTTGGAGTTTCCGCGCTCCATCAGCGCATTAACCTCTTAGCCGCTTACAGGTCATCAGCTAGCTATCCTCTGAAGCTCAGCCGCAAGCGCGATTGTAGGCTTTGCCCACTACACTAATAGATCTAGCACACGTAGAGTATGGATAGTATTCCGTGACGATTTCGTCAAAGAGATGGTGGTGCCCTGGATATTTCGATTTCAGAGTCAATCACTTTCTGTTTCTTCTATATGCTCACATGTATATAGACTAGAGCATATCAAGAAAAAAGTCGCACCTGGAGCTTTTCCGCAGCAATCTACAGTTCATTCAATACTGCAGACGGCAGCACCGCCGCGTGATAGGTTAAGTCTATCTGCATGCTCCATCTTTTGATCTTCAGCTGACCGCAGCTCTCAGTTGTAAGCAGTCAAGTCACAGGATCACTAAAATGTGCGGCAGGCAAAAAGACAAAGGGAATGACCGATAAGAATTTCGACGTTGCGCGCTGCTACGTATCGTCTCTGCAGTAATACGTCACAATGAGCCCAACACCATCCTGGGCAACGCTAACAAGGACCAGGACACTAAATCTTTTCTAAAAGACAGTTAAAAGAGCAATATGTGTGCTTCACATGAGAGTCTCGATTGACACATAATGCGCCCGTCTCAGAAAGGCTATTGATCCTTCTTTGAAGTTGCCCCTAATAACGACTTTTAGGAAATATGATTTTGAGAATTTCACATAAAACGATCCTCTTAATATGTTGGAAGATTATACGCGACCGATGCATCGGTAGGAGAGAAGACTTCATTGAACACGAGAGTTGACGGCTGTGCATCATCGTACACGCAGTAGAGGACGCAGTGTACTACAGCCGCTGCTACTACGTTGCTACCTGGCCCACGAATAGGGCGCTTTTTAACAAACCCTGTACATTCGACGCATATCTCATGAAAAAAAACCCTAAGAAGTCCCTGCACTCAGGGACCTTGCTTTCATGGTCAGATGCGGCGATGGCTCACGCCGGTGTCGGCGGTATTACTAGCCGCAGTCTTCGGTAATTCGCAGAGAATTTTAGTTTACACATGCTAATTCCTTGCTGATAAATTGCCTAACTTCGTTACTATTAAGAAGTTGCCGCGCTCTTTGAGTGCGTTCATCTCTTACGTCACTCGCCAGCTACCGTCTTAAGGTCACCAGCAATCCCTATTGTAGTGCTTGCCCACTACAGTATAGCTATTTGGTTCTCGTCGCAGGCATGGTGCCCCACCATTTAAGACGGTCAACACACGATCCTCAAAGAGCCATCGTTGTCGGGAGGCGTTGCAGTGGGGCTCCGTCTTAGACAATCCTGTGCGCATTTTAACACTGCGGGACTGATAAAGAAGCGCGACTAGTCATTGCAGCAACAGGCGTTGATACTATGTCAGGCAACCGTACGGCAAGCCCAAAAGCGTCCAGCATGCACGCGGAACAGCACACTAGTTAGTGAAGTGTCAAAAGAGCATGCCATACTATCGTTTGAACAAAAGTGTGTGCAATTCGGCGCAGTGTGGAGCCCTGATTTACTTTGTCAGCCTCAGATCTCCTCCTATCGCCAAGTTATGGTATTTTTCTCTGCGTTGGCGGCTGCCCCTTCGTATTTACAGCCTGCCTTGTCGGAGTGTGTTCCTATAATTGTGCGCGTCCCTGCGTCTGCGTACACCACATTCCTGTGGAAACGTTTGGGCGTATGACGTGCCTGCGTACAATCTCATGTGTTCACCGCTAAAAGTCTCTTAGGCATAACCAGCGTGCGTGGGCGCCTCCTCTACTCACGGCACTGCTCAATTTTTACAGAGCGTGGGACAGTCCCTAATGCCGCCCGTTTTACAGCGGGTGCGTTTGTTTGAGGTCTTCTTTTCTTTGCAGTTTTTTATCTGCTGACATCTCCAGTTGAGTTCAGGCCACGCAAGTTCCTTTGGCTTTCTCAAAGTCTGCATCGAGTGACGGCTTCACAGCTTTGTTGTTTTTCCGACTCAGCTATACTGGACAGCCAGAGCTCACAGGTGTGGCCTCAGGATTTGGCTTTCTTGTGGCGCGAAATTTACTACACCATGTTGCCCTCTGTAATTCCAACTCCTGCGGGTGCAGACGTCTGCGCATAGCCGACGCCTCATACGTCATTTTTTATCACACTTGGGCTCTGCTCACAAGGTCTGCGAGGTTCCTTCTTAATTTGTTGCCTTGCTGTTTTAAGAACTACTGTTTCACAAAATGCCCAGTTCATCACGTCTATGTCAAGCGTCACCATTCCAGATCAGCGACCGGTCAACACAAGCGCTGACCCTGTTTGACAGCGATATCACCTCCAGAGCAAAACGCGGGTACATCTCCTCGAAACTTTTGCATTTTCTCCAATCAAAATATTACGCCATTTGCTTACGTAGAGTTCGTTGTTCCGGCTCTTTATGCGGCTTGTGCCGGAATAACCGCTGGAGATTTCCAGGTACTCCGGAAAATTAGTTCGTAGAACACAGGCATGTTGCACTTTGAAGGGAGACTCACTGCTAAAAACGTAGACTAGGGGTACCTCTAAGGTGCTTCAGCGCTGTTGCCCAGCACAGTCCAAAGTACTCCACATGTACATTCCGCCAGACTCAACGTGGCTGCTGCTCTTTTTTGCTAGTTGTACTGAAAATGTGCCTAGGAACATGGATAAACAGAACGGATACACCTGTAGAGACTGGCACTTCATCGAGGGATGGCTCCAAAAGCGTGAAGAGCAACGAAGAAACGGAATTATCCCTATTGGCAACTACTCATCCCATATCGTGCACGAATTACGCGGCTACTATAGGACGCCCTTCAATGGAGGCTGCGACTGGAAAGCTTTCACGCCTATCATTACAGGTTCATGAACGCTAAAGGTGCCCATACCAGCCCGCCCAGTATTCGTTGGGTTGAGGTCCCAGCGACACTGTGATACTTCACTCAAGTGCACAGCATGCAGTATCTGGAACGTCGTGAAGACGAGTAACAAAATAAATTAGGGGCAACTTCGAAGAAAGATCAGTAGGCTTTTTCAGACGGGCGCATTATGTGTCAGTCGAGACTGTCATGTGAAGCACAAGAATTGCTCTTTTAACTGTTTATCATCAGAAAGGGCGACACACGTCAATGGCAAATGCCATAATCTAGCATGTGAAGGCATGAGCCAAACGCAAGATGGAAAAAGATAGTACGATATCACTGGGCACAAGCCACCAGCACAACAAGTACAGGCCCTTCTACGGGAATCGGTACCATTCATAATAACGATAAAGACGGCAACATTTCAGTGCAAAATAGCAAAGCAGTAGACATCACGTGCAAAGCGTAGCAAGCTGTCTGGCATGAAAACTCCTAAATGCTCCATTCTAATCAGGGTTTGCAAGTATGTGGCCTAGTACAAGCTCTACCCTAATTTAGAAGAAAAACCACAATACAAAGAAATGCGTCGGTGTGCACTGCAAGCGCAATGCTTGGAAAATGACAGTAAACACATCCACCGGAATGACGCGCTTGGCGAAAAAATATGGTTGTAGGTAGGAGCACCCGGCATGGTCTCGCTCTACGCTCCAAGAGCCGCTGAGTGATAAGCGGCATGGGACGGCAGCAGTAACCAAAGCCGTAACGGAAACTATCAGCACGTTACCTCATAAACCAGGTGTGGCGGGCTAGACGACGCTGCGCCCCTGCATAATATTTCCTACTTTGTACGAAGGTACACACCGGTGTACTCTCAGCAATGAAACTTACTTGTACAGTAGGAAATACGAAGGATGAAATACGAAGGATGCTGCTTCCCTTGACCACGAGGCTCTCAACGGGTCAAGATGCTTGCGTATTCTTTGTTGTGTGCGTGACTGTTAGCACCATCGCTGACAGTGTGTAGCCTATACCCTAAATCAGTTCCCGAGGACCCAACGCCTCGTCTACTGCAGTGCCACAGTTGCTTTTCCTCAAAAGACCCTAATATTATTTCATGTTTTTGGACAAAGGACAATTTACGTAACACATTTAACAAATAATACACAAGCACTTTGACCCCTTGAGAGCCTCGTGATCAACAGTACAACCATCCTCCGTGTTCCTCACCTATAACTACATAGGGCTATTCCCACGCAGGGCTGCAGCGCTGCACATTACAGCTGTGGGCTTTCTCCGTTCGGCGGCAGCCGAAATGTTATAGACTCCCAAGACATCCTAATGTTTCCTGAAAGACTTTGAGGAGAATAATTGAATTGTAGCCTTTTATCGCTTAATCGCAAGTTAAATTCTCGCTGATAGGAAGCGCACAGCCGTTGCTTCAGCGAGACGCTCTTTTTGGAGTACTCATGCAAAATGGAAGGTACGAGCTTCACAGGAAACTACAAGGTATGTTGGAGGATGCTGCGCTGCCCTCAGCGATGGATCTAGTTAACTACAACGCAATGCTCTTCAGGCAGCAAAAGGCCGTGACGGCTTTGCAGGCAACTTAGAGAACGGTGCTGCGGCCCAGAGTGGATAGCGGTGCAGTAAATCATAAGAAGAATCCATTTCTATAGACCGCTTAGCGTTTCACGAACACGTCTACGCGGAACAAGTGTAAACTCTCCCTTTTAAAAGACAATTCTTTTGAGACTCTGCATACGCTTCTCCGTCAAACAATGCCTCGGCTACGTCGGTTACACCATAAGCAGAAAAGCTCTAAGATACACTGCAGGTATAGCGAGATGCATTTATTTGTGAGGAGGTACTTGAATGCGGCACTCAAGTCGGCAAGCATCTCTTACACAAGCCTGCTACTACTGAACTTTGCCGAGATAGGACACCGACTCTTCTGGTTGGCACTGCTAGGGACACTGAGCCTTTAAATTGAGCACAGGATGTCACTTTCTTTATGAATCGGAGGATATATCCATATAGGTACTTCAGTGAACCAGAATTTCTGGCAAACATAAAGCATGTCGACGCATAAACGAAACTTTCTAGCACGTCAACGCATGTTCTGCAGCAAAAGGCGAGGTATGCAGCCGGCTATGCTGGCAAAAACGTGGCATGCGTGTAAAAATTGCATCTAATTTAAAAAGGAAAACACTTTGCGCAGTGATGTGGTCGAGCAGTGTCACCTACTGGGCTGTGCTAAGGCTATTGCTTGCATGTTACATCAAGCTCTGCGTTCAAGGCACTTCATACTCCTGCTAAGTGTTTTGATTCTTCAGAAATGTTGCATTCTCAGATTGACATGCTTACTGGACGCAGGAATCAGCTTGCTCAAGCGTCTTCCTGACTCTTCAGGTGATATAGTCAAAATCGCAGTTTTGGCTTTCGTACCATGGAGCTGCATTCAACACAGGCTCATATTTCACAAAGACCCTACTCTACACACGCATTGCCTCTAGCATCTCTGCTTTTTCCGTAGGATCAGCTGCAACATTAGTAGTTCGTACCATCGCAGTACTGCAACCCAGGGAGAATGTGCGTGTCCTGCCTAAGTTCAGAATTTCCACGCTCAAGTTCGTCCTTACAGGCGTTAATTGAGCAGCCACTTGTGATGAATACGAGCCGACATGCCCCCAGCAATATAACAATACAGCACCGCGCCACTGACTGGACTATGATCTATGATTGCCTTGTTTCTCTTTAAAAGCACTTCAGACCCAAGCTATTGTTGTGAACAGGTGGTCTTTACACGACCTCGCCGATGAAGCCCAGACTTGCACAGTTTCCCAGCTTTCGTTAGAAGTCCCACTAGGAGAGTCACAGGGATTTGAAAGCATCTGTTCACAATACCAGTGTATGGCGCGAAATAAACAGGGACAAAAAACAGAAAAAGAAACTGCACAAGGTGCCGGAGCTCAATTGGGCCTACCAATTTTGAGGATTTGGCAACATTTCTCGACTAAGGTCGTACTGCTCTGGAATGCTGCGGTCAAGTCACTGCCGCGTTTCCTCCTTTCACTTGCTGTAGCTCTTTTAGAACGGTCCCTGTTTTCCTTACAAGCGAAAGAAGACACCTCTGACTCATGAGACAGTTCTCCCCAAATGAGGCACATGGCTACGCACCAACAGGGCTCATACTATGTGCTGAAGAACGGGCGCAGGGTGGATGATACGTAATATTATACCCGCCGCCGAGGTGGCCGTGGAATGCTCTTCAAGGAAGAAACAGCAGCAGGCATTTTCCGCTATGCTACAGCATTCATTTGCTGCACACAATTAAGTTTCCTTCACCCTACTGCCTGTCGCTTTACTTTACCGGTAAGACACCCGGCTCACCAACGGTCGTGCTCTGCTTCTTGTATCCAACGTCATGAGGGGGACACAAGCGTTTGCTACAGAAGTTGCTGTGTTAACTACAGGCTTTTGAGAACAAAGCTTTCGAGTGGTAATTGCGCAGGATGCACTTACGTCTCTTAGCTCATTTACCACCAAAATTTGTTGCCTCACGTGAGGGTTAGAATATTAGCACTCACAGCAAGCGCCCAACTGCTGGTGTGTGATATATTTTCGAGTGGCTGTGTAGTAGACTCAAACGGTTATTCCTACTTTTCGCCTTTGAAAATAGACGAAAGCCCTTCAGTGCTTTGCGCCGTGAATTTATTTCTTCTGGCACAGCTGGACCCACCCCAGCACTGCACCAAATCCATCGAGAAATCCTAGCCTCCACACCGGTTGCTGCGTTATACCTAAACCACAGGAACAAAGAGGATGGAAGGCGCGCTGGTGTCTCGGCCTCCCCACACATATACAAGATAGTCTCTCTATCAGTAAACCCATTTAGTTGAGCCTAAATAAAAAGCAAAGTGCTCACCAAGGCTCAGTCCACGGTCTATGGCATATATCTATTTGCTGACATGTCAACTGGCCGACTAGCGGTCCTCTCGGGTAGTCTCTCTCAGCCTCAGGCGCATGGCTATGTGCCTTTTTCACTTCATTGTGTAGCTGCTCTAAATGTTCTTCGCCTCTACAGATGTTCCGCCTCGTAGATACTATGAAACTTTGCCACCAGACTGGTGTGGAGGGCTAGTTTGCTTGTGTGTCATGAGCCTGGGGCGCTGGTACGTTGTTTTCCGTAGATGTTGTTGCTCCTGCAGTGTCGTCTACTGTCAATATTGCCGCGCCAATTTCAATTTGGGACTTATAAGACGTGTATGGTGAGGTGTTCTGTAGGGAAGGGGTGCCGCAATTGGCACAGATGCATAGAAGATGACGGCATGAGGCTGTCCGAAATGGTGCCGTAGCAGCAGGTTCACGGGATTTGGTCAAAAAAGTAGCGCATGCACAACGGACCAGGAGCCAACGGTGCAAACACAGCAACTGTGACTACAAAAGTAGTCGCCATACGCAGCTCATACAACACTAGATACGGAACGACAAAATCTAAAGTAGAACACACTGCAGAGGCGACCAAATCTAGTGAAACAATTTAGCAGCGCCACGAGTGTTGGGCAGAAATACAGGGGAGCGAGGCGGCTTAGAGCAGTGGCGCGATTTCATAGCAGTTACGAAGCATAGCAATTGCAGAAACCACGAACAGTTCCGGAAATTTCAGCATGCCGCGTAAAACTCGCACAGATGAAATTGTTCTAGCGCTGGGCGTGTTAGCTCTTTAGCGATGCAGCACAGCTGCGAGGTGTCTACACGTGTGACATAAGCACCACAGTCTACAAACTCTAGGTACCAGCTTTTGTGGATAGATTGGAATGATCGTTCACCGCAAATATGCTGATGGGCCAGCATAACCACTTAGCAGTGCGCCTACATTTCAGCGTTGCGGCCAAGCATTGAAAACGAGTATTTCAAAATAGCAGGAGCGGGCCAGTCGACGTGGCAACGGAAAGACACCTCCCATTCCATGTGGACTAGGTCTTACTAGGCACTCTGCCTTTAATTTAGGCTCAGCTGAATGGGTTTACTTGCAGAGATGCAATTTTCTCGAATCATGTGGAGGACCAGACACTAAGGTGCCTTCCTTCCCCTTGCGCTCTTATAGCTTAACTCTGTCGCAATACCCGCCATGGAGGTCGGTATGTCTGGAGGACTAAATTGCGACGCGGATGCAGCTTCATTTTTTCCGGAAGAAGCAAAATGGTGCCGCAGTTTTCGTTGTATATCCAGTTGTAGAAAGCAGGAATAATCGCTCTAGTCTGCTGAACAGCCACTAGAAATGATTTCGCCCTCTGGAAATTCCGTGTTTCATAATGGCAATATTCGAATCCTGTCGTGAGGCAACAAGATATTATGGTGATTGCGCTGAGCATCAAAATTGCACTATGCGTCTCTGCCTCTCGAAAACCCTACCCTCAAAACCGGGCAGTTGATGCAGCGAATTGTGCAGCAGTTCTCTTTTTGCCCAGTGATAGGAATAACGCATGGGTGAAAGATATTAATGTTTGTGAGCGCTCAGCGAGAAGAAATGCTGAATTCTGTATGCCAAGAACATCATTGACGCAGGAAGAATGTTCAGTTTTGCGGTCTTCAAACCGTGCAAACGCACTAGCAATAGGAGCATAGGCAGGTCTGAGAGCGTGCAAATCGCGTAGGAATAGAACCATACGCACCGGAATTACTACCTGTCGAAACTTGGCTTCGCGTTTTACGCTTACAAGCATTAATTTCTTTTACCCGAGTAAACCTTGTTGTCTCCTACATCACTAAATGCTCGTTTCAAATGTTTTTCGGATCATTGCCACTGTTGCTTTGCAGCACATGTGTTTCGCGCAACCTTTCAGAGGCTTTCCCGTAACTAGGCTTCTATTGCTAATCCACTTTCGCGGCACCAGAAATTGCTCAACTATTCAATATTCCATAAACGTCGGATCATCCACATCATTATTACCACATAGCTATGCCCCATTTTGACCGCAGTTCTTGAATATCCTGATAAGTATCCCTCAAGGCACACGATACCTGCCTTCCTGCAACTGGTGAGAAGAATCGCTGTTCACGCGCAGCCGGCATGGACTCTTCATGGAGACTGTTTTATTATGGAGAACTGCACCTGGGGCATGGATTTGCCTGTTTCCAGCCATTTTCTCAAGCCTTTGAATTCACGATAGGCATGCGAGGAAATGCGCTGAGGCCCCTAATACGTTGGTCAGTTCCTCAGGGCAATTGAACGCTCGTAGCAGCTTGCTAAACGTGGGAGGCCTGTGCTCTAAAATACGAAAGCCTTCATCGCATTAACTGCAGAAATCTTCTACTACGTTGTTGCCCGCGTTCGTGCCGTCTCAGGTGCAGTCTGCTAAAAGCCCGCTGGAGCTCAAGCGCGCATATGGTGTACCCGGAATCTTGTGCAATGGGGACATCGCAAGATCGTATGAGTTGTGCATGACACTTATGACAGTAGCTTCAGCATTTTGCGCTCTTGAAGACTGGTACAAATCTCGCAAATTCCTTCATTTGGAAACGATTTGCAGGAATAGCCACACTGCTTCCCTAGTTAACAAAAGACGTCCGCAGAAGGATGCGGTGCTCATCCAATGTTCCGCACAGGACGCATACTGTGAAAAACGTCCGAAATTTGTGACTATCCATTTCAAGGGGATTCTTCACTGCGTCCTTTGTCGGCGCCGGAGCAAAACGGAGCTGGTCATGACATCGCTGCTGTTAAGGTGAATGTAGCACTGAAGAATGCATGGTTTCACGTAGCTGTGCGTCATTCCAGTAGGGCTTTCATGTTGTCATTAATTAGTCAGGTGCAGCATGGCTTAGTTACATACATATATATAACCTAGTATATTGACATTTGTACACATAGGGACGACACTTCATCTGGAGCGCGCTTATGGCCGGGACCTGCTGGTGCTGTGGCTGGAGCCGCGAAAGGTGACACCAGCTGCTGCTGCACTGTCCCCAGCAGCAGCAGCAGCGAGGGCTGCGGCAGGAGCTGCAGCAGAAGCAGCTGAAGCGCATGCACACACACCATATGGCGCAAGAGGAGTTTGCTTACTGCAGCAGCAGCAAAGTGAACAGCAAAAAGACCAACCAAAGCAGCACCAGCAGCAATGGCAGCATTCCCAGCAACAGGTAATTAGGTGTTGTGTGAGTACGGCCTAGATAACGAGTTTTTGATGGCGGCTGTAGCTGCTGCTGCTGATTCTGCCGTTGCTGCTGCTGCTGATTCTGCCGTTGCTGCTGCTGCTGCTGCTATAGCTGGCTACGCGTAAGTCGATCTCGCGCCTACATCAACAGGTGCAGCACTGATACTCGGAGCCTTCCATCCGCCTTCCGGATCCTGCTGTTGCGGCTGCTGCTGCACTTGCAGCAGCAGCTGCAGCTGCTGCAACTGCTGCTGGCGAGAATGCAGCAGCTGCAGCATGAGGGACAAACAGCGGGCTTCTTGCTGCCGCATAAAAAGCGCACAAATGTCTCCAAGCTGTGCTGCAGTCACGTCCGACTTGTACCGCATGCTGCTGCTGCTGCACTCAGCAGCAAATTCCTGCAATGCGGAGTCGGCCTGCAGCAGCAGCAAGGAGCCACCCTGTGAAGATGAGTCTTGCGTGCGCTGCCGCAGCAGCTGCTGCTTTTGCCGCTGCTGCTGCTGCTGCTGTTTTCCGTGGTGCTGACTCTGCTGGGTTGCAGCAAAGAGACAGACTGTTGCTGCCTCAAGCCTGCGGATGCGGTGGCGCAGCAGCGAGCTCATGCTCTGCAGCAGCAGATGCTGCTGCTCTTGCAGCTGCTGCGACAGCTGCACCACGAGCCGCTGCTGCTGTCTTGGCTGCGACAAATGCAGCAGTTGCTGCTGCAGCTGGGGAAGGCGTGGCAGAGCCCGCCGCAACGACAGCAACCCCTGCTGCAGCTGCTGCATGCTCCAGCGGAACAGCTCCAGCATTTGCCTGGGCGAGCCTGCTGCAGCTGCTGCTGCTGCACCTGCTTCTGCATCTGCTGCAGTTGATCCTGCTGCTGCTCCCCAAGTGCTCAAATGCAGCAACAGCAGCCAGCGAGAAATGACGCGGCAGCTCCACCAGGTGTCGGCGCTGCAGCGGGCCGCAGCAGTTGCAGCAGCAGCAGCTGCTGCTGCTGCTGATGCCGGCGCTGCTGCTGCTTCCATGCATGCACCTGCAGCATCTGCTGCTGCAACAGGCTGCAGCAAAGAAGGGCTTGAGAGCTCGTCGCTGCGGCTGTCTGCCGTGCAAAGACGCATTTCTTCAAGGGCAACAGCAAACAGCAGCTGCTGCAGCTTCTGCTGCCGTGCACCCAGCAGCACATCGGCTGCTGTCAGCTGCTGCTGCTGCTGCTGCTGCTGCGATTCGCACGGCGTGGGTGAGACGGGAAGGTTTCTGCCAGCAGCAAGACGCGGCGCAGCCTTTGCTGCTGCTGCTGCCTCTGCTAGAGCCATGAGCGACGTGTCTCTTAGCTCACACAGCAGCAGCAGCAGCAGCGGCTGCACGCGCTGCTGCAGCTGCCGCTGCAGCAGCTGCTGGGATAAGAGGCCGCTGGAGATTGCTCGCGGCCGCCCTTCTCCGCCAAGCACTTCTGCAAGCTCTTGTAGCTCCTGCAGCACCTGCAGCAGCAGATGCTGCCCCCGCTGCTGCTGCTGTCGCTCTGCTGCAACAGGCGCAGCAAGGAAGCCGCTCCGAAGGCACCCCACTGCAGCCGCAGCAACGCCAAGCAGCGTGCACACTGGCAGCAGCTGCATGCGCTGCAGCTGCAGCAGCCCATTAACTGTGCTGCAGTCTTGCTGCTGCCGCCTTGTGGCTGTGGAAGATGGAACTGCTGCCTTCAGGGCGCTGGAAAGCTGCCGCAGCCACGTGAGCAGCAGGAGCTGCTGCTGCTGCATGCAGCGCTCTCTCCGGGACACCACGTTTGCAGCAGCTGCTGCTTCTGCTGCAGCTGCTTGTGCTGCTGCTGATGGTGCTGCTGCAAGTTGAGCTGCTGCAGCGCGGGCAACGACAGCAGCAGCAGCGCTTGTTGCAGATGCAGTGTCTATCCAGATGGTTAAAAAGTGCTTCCGCCGCAGCGTCACGCGCTCCTGAAGACTTGCTGCAGTGTAGATCTGCTGCTGCTGCTGCAGCTGCTGCTGCAGGCGCTGCGTCGAACTCATTCTCCTCATGAAGCGCCGAGGGGAAAGGGCATCTCCAGCCTGCTGGAACCGCTGCGCCAAGTTGGCGCGTTGCTGCTGCTGCTGCTCTGCTGCTGCTGTGGGCGACGTGCCAGCAGCAAAGCCTGCTGCTGCTGCTTCCTGCTGCTGCTCCTGCGTCTCCCCTGCAGCACGGTGATGGGCGGTGCTGCTGTTCGCCATATTCAGCAGCAGCTGCTGCGGGAGAGGCTGCTGCTGCAAACACGCTAAACAGCGTCTCATTGGCCTCCCCGCGAGCATCGTGGCTTGAGCTGCTGATCCTGCTGCTGCTGCAGTCCCTGCTGCTGCTAAAGACGCAGCAGCAGCAGCAGCAGCAGCAACAGTGACGTCCTCTGCTGAGGACATAGAGCGCCGCAGCAAAGCACTTCCCCCCACAAAGGGGGATGGGCGCACAGCAGATGAAGTGAAGATGCTGCTGCTGTTGCTGCTGTTGCTGCTTCCTGCTCTTCTGAGGGGAGGGCCTGAGGGAGCTAGCTGCAGCGAGACACAAGAACAGAGCTGCTGCTGCAGGACGCTCGGCAGCTGCTGCAGCTGCAGCAGCAGCACCTCCAGCAGCTGCCATAGGCGCTTCTCATCTTCCGCGTCCGCTGCAGCTCCTGCTGCAGACGTTCGGACTCGATGCAGCAGCAGGTCCGCCTCTGCTGCTATGCGACGCAGCAGCAGCGGCCCCACACTCTGCAGCAACTCCGTGAGGGCAGCAGCAGCACTCCTTGGCAGCTGCAGCAGTACAAAGAAGAGCAACACCAGCAGCAAGAGTGACAGCACCACCAGCAGGTGAAGCAGAAGAAACAGCAGCAGCGGCAAGGAAGGAAGACACAGCAACGAACAGCAAGCGCAGCGGAAGCAGCAGCAGCAAAGGCTGCAGCAGCAGCAAAGGCCGCAGCAGCAGCTTACGCTGCAGCAGCTACAGCTGCAGCACCAGTGGGGGCTAAGGTGTACCGACAGCTTGCTTACCTCGCCGTCATTTCTGATGCAGCAGCACAGGGCCTCTGCAGCAAGGCCCTGCAGCAACTCACACCCAGCCATCTTGCCGCTGCGCCTGCTGTTGCTGCTGCTGCTGCGGCTGCCGTTGCTGTTGCCGCATGGGTTGTTTCGGTTTCTGTGCTATGCGCCTTTCGGCAGTAGTCGCTGACCACTGGTTTCAGCGTTGCTGCTGCTGCTGCTGCTGTTGTTGCTGTGCCCGCAGCAGCAGCTGCTGCGGCTGTGCAGCCAGTGCAGCAAGGGGCAGGCACCAGAAGCTGCAGCATCCACTCTCCACCAGCGGCGGCTTTGTGTCTGTTGCTGGCAGACCACTGTGTGGCAGCAGGTGCAGCAGCACCAGCGCCAGCTCTGCTGCTCCTGCTGTCCTTGGGGCTTGTGTTTCTGCCTCCGCAGCTGATTATTTACCTCTCGTGCCTTTTGGGCTTTGGCTTAAACAACGGTGTGGTCTGCAGCGCAGCAGCTGCAGCAGCAACAGCTGGAGCTGCAGCTACAGCCGCAGCTGCAACTGCTGCAGCAGCTACACTTAGTGCGGCTCCAGAGGGAAAATGTTGGCTCAATGAGTCTTTATTTCACCTGCGAACCCGAAAAGCTCAATTTCGTCGTGGCCTACTGCTGCGCAGTAGCTTCAACATTGCATGCTGCTGCTGCTGCTGCTGCTAGTCGGAGGCCAGCGGCAACTTCTACACTCGCTGCGGTTGCTGGTGCTTTCTGCACAAATGTCTTCAGTTTGATAAAGGCTATTAATGCCTAGGGGCAGCACCCAGCATGAATTAGGGACTAAATCTGTGAGGAGTTCCCGCCCCGTTGCCGACGAGGGCCCCCAGCAGCAGCAGATGCAGCAGCAGCAGCAGAAACTCCCCAGAGCGCTGCGAAAGGGAAGAATGCTAATGCCAATGTCCCTCTTAGAGATACAGAGACAGCAGCAGCTGCACCAGCAGCAACTACAGCGACAACGCCAACTGCAGCAGCAGCCGCAGCAGTAGCAGCAGTAGAAGCAGCACCACCGACACCAGGAGAAGCCTCCGCTGCGAAGCCAGCGCAGTACCACCAGCAGCAGGCTGCAGCTTGCAAAAATAGCAGAAAAGGCAGCAGCAGCAGCAGCAGCAGCTGTTGCTGCTGCTGCTCTGTGCGAAGATGGAAGGAGCGCCGATGACGATGAGACGCAGCTGCAGCAACAGCTGCGCAGCGGTGGAAGCAACTTTATTCGGGCCCCTAGACAGCAGCAGCAGCAGCAGCGGCAAAGTGAGGACAGCAGCAACAGCAGATACGCACCTTTCTAGCTGCTTGCTGCTGCAGGTGGGGCCCCTCAACGTGTTGGTGGACTGCCCGCTGCTGCTGAGATCTCTGCTGCAGTCAGCGCCCATGGGGTATCAGACCCTTACAGCAGCAGCAGCGGCTGCTGCTGCTGCCGCTGCTGCGGCAGGAGAGCCGCCAGCAGCAGCAGCAGCAGCAGCAACAGAAGCAGGAGTGGGGGCCTCTGCGGGCCGCTTTAGCTGCCAGCTGCGGCTGCAAGCGCAGCAGCTGCTGCAGCAACTGGGGGGCCGCCCCCTACACGCTATACTCATTACGAACCCACAGGGGCTGCTGGGTGTGCCGCTGCTGCTGCTGCAGCTGCAGCAGCAGCAGCAGCAGCTCCCGCTGGTGCTGGTCACCAAGCCTGTGGCCTTGCTGGGATGCACAGGCATTTCTTTCCTGCGTTCAGAGCAAGGGGGCTGTGTGCTTCCTGCTGCTGATGCTGTGGCAGGTCCAGCTGCAGCAGCAACAGCAGCAAGGTCTGCAGCAGCTCGCGTCACTCCTGCTGCTGCAGCAGGCAGCCAGCAGCACGACGACAGCGCAGCGCTTTTGGAAGAAAACGGCGACGACTTGTTGCTGCTGCTGCAGCAAGGCAGCAGCAGCAGGGCTAGCGAGCTGAAGGATCTTGAGGCTTTGCTGCAGCTGTGCAGCTACGGCCAGCGCCACATCATTAGAGCTGCTGCTACTATACCGTCAGCAGCAGCAGCAGCAGCAGCAGCAGCAGCAGCAGGCCCTGACCTGGACCAGGAATACGTAGTGACTCCCTTCAGCAGCGGCTTCTGTCTGGGGGGTGCGAATTGGCTGATAGAAACTCCCTGCAATCGGAAGATCTTTATCGTGGGACCTAGCAGCAGCAGCAGCAGCAGCAGCAACGGCAGCAGCAGCAGCAGCAGCAGCATAGTCTTCCAACGCAGCCCGCTAGAGGCCGACTGGAGCTGTTTGTCCACTGCTGATGCAGTTCTCTTTTTTGAGTGTCTTCCTCCTCGCGCGCGCGTCCACCCCAGCACAAGCAGCAGCAGCAGCAGTAGCAGCAGCAGCAGCAGCAGCAGCAGCAGCAGCAAGCAGGGCAGCAACAGTGCTTCAAGCAGCAGCGTGAACCCGCCGGCAGCCACGGCCGCTCCAGCAAACGAGAACAGCAGCGAGAGCCGCAGCAGCAGCGTGAAGCCGGAACCGGAGAGCAGCACAGGCAGCAGCAGCAATGGCGGCAGCAACTGCAGCAGCAGCAGCACGCAGGAAAGCAGCAGCAGCAAACCAAGAGGCGAAGTGCCTATTCAGCAGCGGCTGCAGCTGCTGCTGCGAGTTATTTCTGCTGCACTTGCCGAAGGCACTACTGTGCTGCTCGCTACAGACCCCTGCGGCATGCAGCAGCTGGAGCTGCTGCCGCTGCTGCTGCGGGACCTGCAGCGGCCAGTTGCTGCTGCATGCGTGTACACCGTAGGCTTCAATGGGCCGCTGCTGCTGCGGTGCGCTGACGAGGCTGTGGAGTGGGTGCAGCCTCCGCAGCAGCAGCTGCAGCAGCAGCAGCAGTACCGGGGGGGCGGCGCAGCAGCAGCAGCAGCTGCTGCTGCAGCAGACCTCTGCTGCGACCCACCCTTTGGCTATGCTGATTTGCAGCAGATGCACCGGCTCTTTGCTGCTGAGTTGCTGCTGCAGCTGCCGCCGCTGAGGAGGCCCTGTGTAGTCCTTGCTGCTTCTGCTGCACTGCGCGTGGGTCCTGCTGCCAATCTGCTGCAGCAGTGGCGCCGCAGCAGCAACACGCTGCTGCTGTTGATTGACCCGACCTTTGCTGCAGCAGGTGATATCGTGCGGCCCCCTCCTGTGCAGCAGCAAGCAGCGCTCAAAAGCCATCTTTCAAAGGACCTCCAAGTGCTGCTGCAGCGCTATCAGCAGCGGCAGGCCGAGACTGCTGCTGCTGCTGCCACAGGCAGCAGCAGCAGCAGCAGCAGCAGCACTGACTCAAATGCAGTCTCTCTTGCTGCTACTCTGGAGGGGCGGGCCCGGCAGCTGGGAGTTGCTGCTTGCGGTTTGCTGCTGTGGCCGTTCTTCTACGATGAGTCCTTCGTAGGCCCTTTGCTGCAGCAGCAGCAGCAGCAGCAGCAGGCCTCAGCAGCAGCAGCTGCTGCTGCAGCAGCAGCGGGCGACATGGCAATACAGGTGGCAGCAATCCCGCTGGACTTTCGACTCTCTGCTGAAGATGTGCTGCAGCTGCTGCTGCGGGCGGCTCCCTCCGCTTGCGTGGCGCTGCCGCACTTCTTTAACTGGTGGCTGCCCTTTAGCATGCAGCCACCGCAGCAGCAGCAGCAGCAGCAGCAGCAGCAGCAGCAGCAGCAGTTTCAATTTATGGACCCCACAGCAGTGCTTGCCCTGGAGAAGAGGGTTTGTTTTGAAGATGCTGTGCTGCTGTCGCAGCGCTTCTCGCTGCTGCATGTGGCAGTTGACGACCCTCCGCTGCAGGCATATGAAGCCCCAACAGCTGCTGCTGCTGCTGTTGCTGCTGCTGCGCCTGCTGCTGCTCTTGCTGCTGCTAGGTCTGTTTGCCAAGAGCTGCAGCAACAGCGCGTTGCTGTTGCGCCAGTTGCTGAGGGCACGCTGCTGCACTGCAAGGGAAACACCGCAACGCTGCTGCCTGCTGCTGCACGAGATGCTGCTGCTGTGTCTCCCCCAGGCAGTCACGATGCTGCTGCTGCTGCTGCTGCTGCTGCTCAGAAGTGCTGCTGCCCCACACTTCTGTTTGGGCAGCCTAATATGCAGGAAGTGGAAGTGCTGCTGCGACAAAAGGGCTTTGCTGATGTCAGCATCACTACTGCTGAGCCAGCGGGTGCGCCCCACGCATGCTGCTGCTTAGCTGCTGCCCCACTGGAAGCAGCAGCAGCAGCGCCAGCAGCAGCAGCAGCAGCAGCAACTGCAGCAGCAGCAGCAACTGCAGCAGCCCTCGCGACAACGGAAGTCCGCGTTCCCTCGCTGAAGGCCTCGCTCAGGTATTACCCCTGCTGCAACATTGTGGATGTGCATGCACCGCAAGCAGCAGCAAGGCAGCTGCTGAGGCAAGTGCTGCAGCAGGTGCTGCTGCAGGCCACCATGCACGAGGCCTCTTGCTGCTGCCGGGCCAGCGCCCCCGTTTCCTAGATGCTGCTGCTGCTGCTGCTGCTGCTGCTGCTGCAGCGAGGCTTCTGGCAGCATGCGTAAAGGCCCCTATTCCTAGAGTTGGTTTTTCAAATCAAAGACAGAACAGCAGCAGCTTTGCTGAGTGCTGCTGCTGCTAAGAACTTAGTGAGCTGTACTGACAGCCAGTTAAGGCCTGCGCAGTGCAGCCCGCAGCATTCGGGCTGCAGCTTTTCGCAGTGCGCCTCACGGCTTGGCGCAGCAGCAGGTGGCTGCTGCTGCAGCTGCTGCTGCAGCTGCTGCTGCAGCTGCTGCTGCAGCTGCTGCTGCAGCTGGCAGCAGCTGCAAGCAGCAGAGTTGGCGAGCAAAGTTATTCAAGGATACTTCTTTGGCCTCCACAGAAAATATGCCGGGGCAGTGGAGTAGCTGTGGGTTTTTACTTATTGGCGCTGTCACTTGTGCTGCTTCTCGCAGCAGCTACTGCAGCAAAGCTGCAGCAAAGCTGCAGCAAAGCTGCAGCAAAGCTGCAGCGAAGCCGCAGCAAAGCTGCAGCAAAGCTGCAGCAAAGCTGCAGCAAAGTTGCAGCAAAGCTGCAGCAAGGCTGCAGCACAGCAGCAAATGTGGCCTGCGGCGGGACTGCCCTGCGCAGCGCAGGTACAGGTGGCAGTGTTTCTGTCCCCAGGGTCTAGGGTTTAGGGTTTGGGGTTTAGGGTTTATTTCAGTATGAGCTGCCTTTGGCCGAATTTGCCATTATGAAGTGTTTGTGGGCATTCATTTAAACTCAATGAGGCCACAGGGCCACAAATGGCTGTAGCTAGCTAGCCCAGGGCAGCTAGCTACCAGTGTGGCTAGCCAGCTAGGAGTGGCTAGCAGCACAGCGCCGTGGCTTGGTGGCTTTTGCCTTTTAATATTATTACTATTATCGCTTTCCGCATTATTGAACTGTCTTGCAGTTTCAGAAGTGGCAAACAAAGAAGCCAAAGAAGACACAAATGAGGGGCAATTTACGTTGAAATGCCCGTTTTTAGTGCTGTATGTACACTGAAGATGCATTCACTGTTTCACGCAATTCGCCGAAACCAATGCAACCTCCAGTGGCCTCAATGGCCTAAAATAGATATATTTTTATTCTTTAGTATTCAAAGCAGCACTACTTGGCCTTTTTGGCTGTGCTTTCTGGACTAATTCGTTTGTTTCTCAACATGTAGGCCTCTGTTGAGGGCTTCGCTGGGCTGATTAGCTCAGGGTTGCTGCGGGTTCCCCTAGCGGGATGCCGCAAAGGGAGTGGCTTTTGAAGTTGCGTTGAAAAGTTTGTTTTGTGTGAGTGGCTTTGCAGTGGAGTTGGAAGTGATGTCAGTGCGGTGTATCTCCACCCCGCTGCAGCTGCACGCAGCGTGCCGGGATCCGAGTTCCTTCTTCAACTAAAGAGCGCTCTCTGGCGCCAGTTTTGCAGGGATTTGCAAAAAAATAACATTGAAGCTGGAAGGCAACAAAAAGAGGCGCAGGAATTGGCTGCTGGCGGCAGATCGGCGCGCAGGTTGCTGCTGCTCTGGGGTGTATGCGCATCGTGCAGACGTGCAGAACTGGCCACTGCGGCACCTCCGAAAGAGTTGCAAGTTTTTTCTCCGTCCATTTCAAATTTAAACAACAAATTTTGAACTTTTAAGCGGATGTGTCGCAGTTTTCGGGCCCGCAGCAGCGCCGCCTGCCGACAGCAGCGACAGACAGCCCCAGCGGGCTGCTGGCCGTCTGGGCGAGTGCGGTGGCCCGGAGCCGCCGGTGTTCTTTTTTAGGTTTGACGCAAATCTTTTGCAGATTTAAACGGACAAGAGGAGAGCGGAGGGTCTCTGCTGCAGTTATTTGGAGCGTCTGCGTTGCCCCGCGTGGACGGCGAGCCCTGCTGCTGCAGCGAGCGGCCTTTTCGCCGGCCTTCTGCAGCAGCAGCAGCGCGCTGAGGGCGTTTCCGCGCGCGTTGCTGCTGCAATGGGTGGCCCGGCCAGCTAGGGAGCCGCAGCAAGACCACGGGGGCCTCCGCTGCTGCTGCTGCTGCTGCTGCTGCTGTGCGCTGTCTTGTGTGGCCGTCGCGCTGCAGCAAAATGCTGCACCTCACGCTGCGCTGGCTCGCGCTCATTGCGCTGGCCGTGCTGTTCATTCTGCAGCAGCTCTACGAGCCCCTGGTGACCATTTGGGTGGCCTTGGGGGAGTTCTTCCACTGCGCCAGCTTCGTGCTGCTGCTGGACTTGCTGATCTCCAACAGGGGCTTCAAAGGACTCAGCGTCAAAACGCAAATTCTCTTCCTGCTCGTCTACTGGTTCCGCTACTTCGACAGCTTCTTCACCGACCATCCCAACCACTGGATCAAGGTGCTGCTGCTGCTGCTGCTGCTGCTGCTGCTGCTGCGCGTTTTTCCTGCTGCTGCTGCTGCGCGTTTGCCCTGCTGCTGCTGCTGCGTGGCTCCGTGCGCTGCGCAGCGGGTCAGCAAGACGAAGCCCCGAAGTCTGAGAAAGAAGTCTTTGCAGCTTTCTGCACAAAGAGCAGCAAACAGAGGCTCGAATTTCTTTTTCCCGCGCTGCTGCTTTGCTGCTGCTGCTGCTTTGCTGCTGCTGCTTTGCTGCTGCTGCTGCTTTTGCTGCGGAGGGTAGAGTTGAGTGTGTGCAAGACTAAGGGAGAAAAGGGACTTGTCGGAAAGCCGTTGCTGCAGCTGCTGCTGCTGCAGGGCTGCTGCTGGGGCTGTGTCTGCTGCTGCTGCGGTGGCAGGCGCTGAAGTTCTTCTACATGGCGAGCTCTTTGGTGCTGGTGCTTTCGATTTTCTGGCTGCGGCAGTCTTGGGAAAGAAGAAAAGACTCTTGTTCGCTGCCGGTCTTGTGCGTGTTGTCCGTTTTGCTGGGGACCCTCAACTTCCTGCTGGACCAGCCGAAGCCGGGGTCGAACTTTGAAGTTTTGCTGCAGTATTTGTGGATTATTTCGCATTATTTGCAGGTATTTATTGAAAAAAGCGGAAATTTGATGTTTTTATTTCAAGTTTCCCGCGGATTCCGCAGCTTTCCGCAGCTTTCCGCGCGTTCAGCTTTCCGCGCGTGCAAGTTGAGGTGTACGTACACCCCGTGCCGCGTGCGCGCAGGGCTTCGCCATGCTCCCGCAGTTCATTTTTTGTTACCGCGATCCCGAAAACGGCGACAAGTTGTTGACTTCTTACGTTTTAGTTTTGGGAACTTACAGGTTTTTCTACGCTCTCAACTGGATTGAACGCAAAGTCACCCACAACTTCTTCTACATTTCCGGCCCCGTCGGCCTCGCCATTCTCGCGATCTTCCTCGCGGACTTCATCGCTTTCAAACTCCGACACAAAAGCTGCATTTCTTCCTTCGTCCTCCGCATAGGTCGGCCGCTGCTGCTGCGCTGCTGCTGCTGCGCTGCTGCTGCTGCGCTGCTGCTGCTGCGCTGCTGCTGCTGCGCTGCTGCTGCACGGCGGTTGCTGGGCTGCTGCTGCGCTGGTGCTGCACGGCGGTTGCTGGGCTGCTGCTGCGCTGCTGCCGGGCTGCTGCCGGCCTGCGTCTGCTGCCGCGCTGCAGCTGGGCTGCTGCTGCGCTGCAGCAGGTCTGCTGCTGCCCCTGTGCTGCTGGAAGCCCTCGTTTTGCTGCTGCTGCTGCGGCGCTTCGTGCTGCGCAGACGACACAATGCAAGTCTCGAGGCTGCCGCTCCTTTCTGGACTTGGAGATGAATACGAACGCGTCAATCCGGAGGGGGGGGCCCCCGGGGGCCCCCCCTCGGGGCCCCCGGGCCCCACAGTCATAGCTGTGGGGCGCGCGGCCCCTGTCGAGCTGGACTCCCGCACTGTGCAGGTTCTGGGGAGGCCCCAGGGGCCCCCGCTCTACGACGAGCCCCCAGGTGAGACTCCCCAGTGCTGCTGCTGCTGCTGCTGCTGCTGCTGCAGGGAGCCTGTGCTGCAGCGGCTGCTGCTGCTGCCCAGGCCCCGTGCTGCAGCGGCTGCTGCCCGGGGCCTGTGCTGCAGCTGCTGCTGCTGCTTCCCGGGGCCTGCGCTGCAGAGGCTGCTGCTGGTGCCCGGAGCCTCTGCTGCAGCTGCTGCTGCTGCTGCTGCTGCTGCTGCTGCTGCGTTGTTTGCAGAGCCTTATGTGGCACCTTCTCTGCCGCCCCTTTCTCAACAAGGCGCAGCAAATGCTGCTCCCGAGGGGCCCACTCGGGCTTGCACAGTTCCTTCTTCTCCAGTTGCAAAAGAACTTGAGCTGAAGTCTCTTGTTTAGTCTCAGGAAGCTCCCGGCGCTGCTGCTGCTGGTTGGCTGTTTGCTTCTCCCGCTGCGGGCAGCTGGGGGCCTCCAGAGCTGCGCGGGCTGCTGCTGCTGCTGCTGCTGCTGCTGCTGCTGCTGCCGCGGCGGCGGTGGCGGCGGCGCCCGTGGGGCCCTGCTGCAGCTTTCTAGCCAGAGAAGAGGCCCCACTTGCCATTAATGGCCCCACAGCTGGCAGCTTAACGGGCTGGCTGCGTGCAAAGAAAGCCACGCTGCTGGGGGCTGGCTGAAGCAGCAGCAGCAGCAGCAGCGGCCGCCAGGGGCGGGGCAGCAGAAGTTGATTTGAGTTCAAGTTGCGTTTCCTGCAGCCGCGGCTGCAGCAGCGGCTGCAGCAGCGGCTACGGCGGCGCTGCAGCAGCGGCGCTGCAGCAGCGGCGCTGCAGCAGCGGCAGCGGCAGCCGCTGCAGCAGCAGCTGCAGCAGCGCTGCAGCAGCTGCTGCAGCAGCGGCTGCAGCAGCACTGTACAGACAGCACAGATGGGTGGGTGCTTCGTCAGGTTTGCTTACTTTCGACACAATTAACAAACGGAAAGTGACTTTTGCAATGCCCTTTGTTTAGGCAAGAAGCCTTCGGGCCAAGTTTGCTTCAGGGCTGAGTTTGTTTGCAAACAAATTCAAAACTGCATCTTGCAGCAAACCTGCGCTTTCTAGTTTGATAAAGGAGAGGCTCCCGCAGTTCAAGTTTTTGCAAAAACAAACAAAATGCAGAAAATGTTTTACATTTTTATGCAAAAACAAATGGAGTGTATGTACCCTTGTTTACTCTTTGTGCAGTGAGCGTTGCGGCTGGAAACTGGCGCTGCTCATAGTTGAATTCTTGAATTTGAGTTGAAAACTTTTGCTAATCGGGGAAAAGCCGGAAAATTCTTTTGCAAGGCAACTAATGACATTTAGAAGTAACTTGAAATCGGCAGAGAGGTTAAAGAAGAGTTGAAATGGAAAGGATCGCTAGAGGCTCGCGAGGCGGCCCCTGGGAGGCAGGGGCTTGTTTGGGGGGAATTTGGCAGCAAAAACGAAGCAAAGTAGAAATTCCTTTGCAAAATCGAAGTAAAGTGCAGCAACTTGAGTTAAATCCAGCAAAGGAAGTCACTGAACTGTTGAATCGCGAATAAAATTCGCCCAGTGACCCCGCGAATGGGCAGGCGGCACTGAGCTCTGCATTCACCATTGGCTTGAATCATTTCAGAAATGCACATTTCAGAAAAGACACGGATGAGCCACCAACCCAGAAAGGAATTTCAAAAAGATAAGGAATGCAGAGGAGCTGCAAGAAAGGATCTGCAAAGCAGCGCAATCAAATCAATTTTCCAACTTCACAGATTCTCCCGGAACTCCCAGGCCTTCATTGAGTAATATGCAACATTCGTGACTCCAATAGTCAGCAGAAGTAGAGGAGCGACTTTCCTGGACGCCTGCAGAAAGCAGCAGCAGCAAAAGGAAAGCTGTCTTCGTTTTTCGTGAAAAAACGGCGTTTGGCGCTTTAAAACATGCACAAACTCGAACATTTATTGTTTTATTATATATTTATTAGTTTGTTTGCAAAAATTCAAGAAAATGTTGACGGCTTGCTGCTGCTGCATGCGCACCCGACACCACCTCCTCGCGCCTATGGCGGTGCAGGCGGCGCCCGAAGCTGCAGCGGCGATGCTGGCAAAGCCAATGTGGTCCGTTTTCTGAATGGCCAGGCCCGAGACGGCAAAGGCGCAGCAAAGAGCAGCTCCTCCTGCAAGAGAAGCTGCTGATCCTGCCCGCAAATAGCCGTACATGCCGCAGCCGAGGACTGCAGCAGCGCTGGAGAGGGCCAAGTGCTGCGCCATACTTTCGAAGCTGAAAGGATCACACGGGAAAACGCGAATTCGCGCTGTTTCGGCTCCACGCCCAACACTCGGCGCCGGCGAACCTGCAATATATTCGCTACAGCCCTAATCTAAGCCTCCTCTCAAGAATTAACGCTCTTGTCTCGAAAATAAAATGCATCAATCACTGTATTGTATTGTCCGCAGCGTTCAAACCCGCAGCACAGGCCTCCGCATTGCAGAATTACGCCCAAGAGTTCTCCAGCCCGCTGTTGTCACTGGGGCCCCTCTAGTGCAGTGAATGCATGCAATATTCCCCTTGCGAAGCAAAATATTGTGACATTCTCTGTTTTATTATTAAAATTTATCTGCAAATTTCCACCTTCACACCCTCGTGTCGATTCCTTCCATAGGATCCCGGCTTTGTCGTTGCTGCCGACCGCTCTGGGCGCCCTGGGCAAACTCTGCAATGTTGCAAGTTTGTGCAGCGGCAATAGTAAAGTGCCTCTATATGTCTTAAACTGACTTTTCCATTTGTTGTCGGAGGAACAAAAGGGGTAAACATGAGGCTAGATGTATATGAAGATCAGCCAGCCCGCTGTGAACTCGCGGGCGAGCACAAGATTTCGGGAGGAATCGGCTGACTAAAGCAGCGCTTAAACTTGTCTATTTCCATTTAGTTTTACTAAATATTTGCGTGCCAATATGTAAGCTAGTTCTAATCTTTCTAGTCTTCCATTGGCGGCTCATTGTGGTGAAATTGCACACGCCGCTCGTTCCCTGCACCGTCGCCTCTCAGAAGAGTATATAATTGCCCTCATGCGCCACAAACTGGCTCCGAGTTAACCTCAAAAAAGCTCAAACAAAAAAAAGAAAAAGCAGAAGCATCACTTGTTCAAATACAGTGTCGTTTGGTGGACTTTCTGCTGCTTTCTGCTCCTTTCCCGCTGCTGCTCAACTGCGTCAGCAAGCAGTAAGTAGCCCTCCCTTTAGGCCCTCATTTAAACTTGCAAGTTGAAATGATCCATCTGCTTTGGCATAATGCGTTAGTAAAAAGTCAACTTCTCGGGTTCTAACGCCCTTAGATCATATTGCCGTTGCCGAAAATGTTCTGCGGGTCGACGGCGCCCTTGGTGGCGCGCAGGAGTTCCATCCCTGCAGAAATACCGAAAGTGGACGCGAAACGGAAAACAAAACAGCAAATAAACGGATTAAGACAGAATACGCAAGGACAATGCAGCAGCAAGGCAGCAAACAAGGCCGCGCTGTAAGGTTTCCGTTGTAAGGTTTCTGTTTTGTTCAAAGTGCAGCTCTCGAGCTTCGTTTTTACCGGTTTTGCCGACTGCTTTGGCCATGAACTCTTTCCTCAGCTTCCCAACACCATGGTGGTGAGAAATCGATCCTTTGCAGTCCAGAATGACTTGGCGCGCATTGTGTTCGACTTCACTGAAGACCTGCAAGAGGAGCAGCAAGCAGCAGCAGCAGCAACAAAAGGGCCATTCACAGCGCAAGCAGAACAAAGCAACGCAAAATAGACAAACTATAAATGATAGTGCTTAGATAGTCAGCTTTATTCAAATGCATTGTCGCATCTGCTTCTACAACTTCAATTTGAAAGAATGCACCCACTCACCTTTATGGGTTCCCTGAGCCCTGCCCAGTTGAAGCCAAAATAAAAGTACAAAACGGCGCCTCCGTCGTAAACTTGTGTGAGTCGCACCATAACCAAAGGCGGGTATTTAATGCCGAGGCGGGAACAGTCACTTTTTATTCTATCCTTAACCCTCTGGTAGCAAACCAACACCACTGGCCACGCCATGGAGGCCTCGAAAGATTCAACAATCCAGTGATGTTCCATGATGAAGTCCCTGAGACAGACATAAAAACCTTCTTCTTGTGCATTCAAAATGAACAGAGATGTTGTATTCGCACATATGCCCGCAAGCATTACTGCATTTGCCTTTGAGGTTGTCCGTGCACCTCTGAAAGCATGTATTTCGGTATAAGATTATCATAAGTTGTTTTTTTCTTCTGTTTTGAATAGTATCTCAATAAGAGGTGACAGGGGAGTGGGATCACCTCAAATATGCAATTAAGAAAGTCATTTGGTATCCTCTCTCCCCGTTGCTGCTCCCGGCCGGAAGGGCTCCGTAAAGTTTCGCAGCTTTATATATGTTGCTTCGCTGTGTATTTACTTCCTCTGTGGTGCCCTCGAAAACGAGAGTGCAGCCGCACAGGTCTTCTTCCTTCCACCCCTTGATCTTGTTCAGGTAAAATTTCTTGAGGCGGTCGGCCAACAGCTCCTTCAACGGGGGACCCCCTGTGAGAACAGAACACGGTGTTGCTGAAAGCCATGAGCAGGGCGGGAATAAAGAAAAATATATTTGGTATTTAAATGGGTATTATTACAAAGAAACACGCTGCACCCCAACGAGACGCAAGTCCCTGAGATTTGATCACGGGCAAGAATGAACAAGTTGTGCATGAACTACATGAAAAGAAGCAGACAAATACGATTAAGTTTGTGACTAAGTACTTTAAATGTGCGCCGCAGCAACCACACAGCAAATCAAACCCATGGGACATGCCGAGCCAATGAACTAGTCGAAATATACCTGGGGGTGACACCCTGAAAAGGGAGCCGCACTGCGTCTGCGTCTTGTCCATCAGACGAATACTGGCTGGCTGTAAATTGTCCAAAGCGACATGTCGTAAAAAGTGAACGCCAGCAGTAAAGGTAGGGAAGGCGAGGCAGCCGTAGGCCTTGCACTGTGCAGCCCCCATAGAAAACAAACACACGACACCCAATTAACATGAATTAATCAAGAGATTCCACTAAATGCAGAGAGGTCCACTGGTCACACGGATTGGAATAAGGGCCTGGGGTCCTACTCCAAGTACGGGAACGAAATGCGTGTGTGAGCCTTCTAATGCAAGCAAAGCTAATCTGGCGCCTGCGTAATGCAGGCGTTTCTGCCATTGCGACTAAGCTCTATGAATTATTTCTGTTGCTGCTTAGCTCTTCAGCACAGCAGCACGGGCTATCCCTCATTTCAGCAGAAGGCAGCGCAGCAGCCCAGACAATGGTCATTTTGGACCAGTGGTCTGTTTCTTCTCACCTCGGGCAGCAACTTGACCTTCAGCAGCACCTGCGTGATAATGCCTAAAGTCCCTTCACTACCCAACATCAGCTGCTGCAGAGAAGGGCCCGAGGAAACCCGAGGCGCGGATTGCTGCTGGTTTAAACTGCCCTTCGAGGTGACTACCACCACGTCCACCACCATGTCCTCTATGTTGCCATAGCGGTTCTTTTTCATGCCTTGAAACAAAAAATAATTAAAACAATTGCGAGAGATGTTTTCTCAGCGCCTTCATATCCCTACTTTTTAACTCTCCACCTAGTGTTGGAGTTTCTGTTGCCACCAGGCTCCTGAACGCGCCAGCTAGGCAGGGGAGAACGGCCAGCAGCCTTCTAGCTAGCTGTTCAGGCAGCTGGCTAGCTAGCTAGCTAGCTAGCTAGCTAGCTGTGTGGTTCTCACCTGAGGCCCTGGTGGCCACCCAGCCGCCCACAGTGCTGAACTCCATGCTGTCGGGCTCGTGGCCCAGAGTGACCCCGTGCCTGCGGAGCCTTTCTTCGAGGGAAGCGCCCACGGCCCCCGCCTCTACCCACATGAGCAAAGCGTCTTTGTCAAGAAAAAGAATTCGTTGCATAAAAGCCAAAGACACTGTCGCCACCATGCGGCTTTCAGACACAGGCACTGCCACCCCCAAAGTCACCGAAGTCCCACCCCCAAACGGAATCAAGCAAACATTATGCCGGGAAGCGCACTCCACAATGGCCTCCACGTCCTGCGCAGTCCAAAGCCCCACAAACACGCATGCACCGCATGCAGCGCATGCAGCGCATGCAGCGGATTCGGGGGATGCAGCGCATGCAGCGCATGCAGCGGATTCGGGGGATGCAGCGCATGCAGCACAGGCAGAAGCACGAGAACACGGGCAAAGGGGGAATCCACGGGGGAACGAAGGCTCGTAGAAAGAAAGCAAAGGAGTGGAAACAGCGGCAGAAACAAAGACAAAAGCCCATGGAAGGCAGAAGCAGCGAAAAATAGACGCAGCCACAAGGCAGAGGCAGCAGCAGGGCTGACGGAGGCGCAAAGGAGAGCAGCAGCTTCGGGGAAACCGAAACAAAGCAGCAGCAGCAGCAGCAGCAGCAGCAGAAGTGAAGGCACCTTGTGTTCCTTCGGATACAACACCACGTCGGGCAGCCTCGCCACAGTCCCGTATCTCAACTCGAAGATCTCGTTGCAGGTGTGTCCGTGGCCATGGAAAAGCCGCTCTTTTTCAGAGTTCGCCACTTCAATTTCAGGAGCCTGCAGCAGCAGCTTTCGGGTGCACGCGCTGCTGCTGCCACTTGCTGCTGCCTCTTGCTGCTGCCTCTTGCTGCTGCCGCTTGCTGCTGCCACTTGCTGCTGCCACTTTCACTAAGGCTTAACTAATGAGGCAGCAAAAAGGCTATTTAGCAGCTACGTGTTGCATATCTGCCCACAGAAAACTCATGTCTATGTGGATCGGAACAGCAGCAGGTGGTGTGAGTGCAACTGAGTCCTACAAGGCCATCTTGAACTGGACATTTATTTCTTTCAAGTTGTACAGAATACTTCTCATTAATTAAACATTTCTTTTCAAATTAAACCTGTAAAAAGTGAAAACGGCTTAAGTGGAGGAGTTGCTGCTGCGGCTTGAGCTTCTCCTAGCCAGTGCACTTCTGCTGTATCCCTGAGCCTCTCTAACAATCACTAAAAAGTACCAGCTGCTGCAGCTCCTTAATAAAGGCTTCGTTGTAAACCCGCTGCGGGGGTATCACAAGAGTGTCTTGAGCTGGCGAACTGAAGGCAAACTCTATGCCCGGAATGGACTCCATGAATTCGTGCCAGTGGCCCATGTCCACGCCGCAGAGGGAGTATCTGCAGAGAGGCAGCAACACATTGAAGCAGCAGCAATGGCTGCAAAAAAGCCACTTTGTTCGCCATGGAGGAGCAGCAGCAGCAGCAGCACTTTCTGCTGCTGCTGCTGCTGCTGCTGCTGTGTGGCACTGCTGACCGGGAGCCGTGAAGGCGAATCATTGAGGCGCTCGACATGGACACGTAAGTGTCGCAGTAGCCCCAGCCGTTCCACTTGCAAGTTTCGACTTTGTTGCGGCCAAAGAGGCGGCAGTCCATCACAGAGTGGCCCCCCCCTGACCTCTCGGCAAAAACGTGCAGCGCCAAACGCAGCGAACTTGGAGACCCGAAAAAGGGAGCCATCCACGACGCGTCTCCTTTGCAGTCATCTTTGGGGTCTGCGAAGTCCTTTGCGCGCGTCGCCAGCTGCTGCTGCTGCTCCTCAGCTTTCTGCTGCTGCTGCTGCTGCTCAGGCTTCCGCTGCTGCTGCTCCCGTGCCTGCTGCTGCGCACCCCGGACTCCAGCAGCCCCAGAAGGCCCTGAGCGGGCCTGCCCAGAGCTGCTCATTGGCGAACCGCGAGAAGGTAAAGGTGCAGAGGGCCTGCTGAAGGGCTGCTGCCCGCGTCAGAAAAGAAAGTTGAACTCTGCGCCGGGACGGCGGCTGCTCGAGAGGGCTAAAATCCCTCTATGAGGGCAGAAAAAAGTTGCCCATTAATAAACAAATCGGTTTCAATGCCAAAAGTCAACAAGAATGACGCAAACAATCACGAGGAAACACCGCGCCAACAGCAACGCCTTGCTAGTCCATCACCACAGGTGCTGAGGACTATTCTTAGAGGCGGAGGAAAGGCGAAAAAAACAATTCACAAAATTAGAAACACTGAAGATCTAAGAAGCAGAAAGTCATGCAGTGTTTCAACACCACCTGCAAGCTCGCGCGTCAGCTGCGGTCCATTCCCTCGGCTGCGCTCCCCTGTAGCAAGAAAAAAGCGAAAAGGAGAGCCTCTTGGAAAAAAAGTAAATTTGTGACACAGCCAGGACACATAAACACAACAAAAGACAAAGAAAACTGTGTTTCTTACGCCGTATCCGCTTTGCCAAAGACAAAACAAAAAGACCACTGGTAAGGTGCGGCTGTGAGCGGTATCCTTCCGAAGACCCGAATGGTGTCAGTCTGCGCTCAGCAGCCTCATGAGCGGCTAATTCGCCATTAAAATAAACAGAAAAAATCTAATGATTAATTAAATTAACTTCATTTTATTCACACTGAGCTGGAAAAACCGGGAGAGCTGGATCGTTACGCATTGCCTCACCGAAAATTGCGCGGGGGATTACAGAGGCATTCACCACTGAGCGGCTGAACAAGGCTGAAATGTGCAAAATTTAATGAGCAACTCCATTAAAGATACTCTTTATTTTTATTTGACTTTTCTTAATAGGAGCACTGAATGTTTTGGGGGCTAACGGGCGTTTCCTTGCTCTCCGGAAAGGGTCAGCGTCGCATGGCCATCTCCTTAAAAGTAGAGAAGGCTCAAAAATGGACTGCAAAAACACTTGATTCTCCCTCGTTGGACTTTGTAAACGCATGGTCTAATTTATTCGCCTCAGACTGTAGATTTTCTTCCGTTTCTGCAGCAGCTCGTGAGTGGTATCAAACACTCTACGCTGAACGAACTTGTCTGGCCTCCTTTCCTTTTTAGTTGGCTGTTTTTGCACTTAATCGCTCCATTTTTTGTTATTAAGGCATTATTACATCAGTTTGTACCTCTTTTGTGAGTAAAGTGCAGCGGAAAACGCAGCTGGAGCGGCGGTGGCCGTTGCAGCTCGCCGAGTTGATATCTACATTCCTCAAATTCAACACCTCTTTATGCACTTGCTACGCTTTTGACTTTCTTTTTTCCCCTATTTTTCAAAACGTCTGTGCTACTGAGGCCTCTCAAAGTCTCCTCCGTGAGGTGCTGCGGCTTTTGCCGTTTCACCTACAGCATTTTTGTAAGCAATTTGCGTGGCTAGAATAAAAACTTTGGTATCCTGCTGTTACTTCTAGGCCACTGCTGCACTCAAAGCTTTGATTTATCAAACAAAAGAATCAAATAAGAGACGAGAACAGAAAAGAGGAAGAAAGTCAAACAAAATGTGAGTTGTAAACAAAGAGGAAGTGCCCCCTAATTTCCCCAACACAGCGCTGGTGTCCTGTTTGGGAACCAAATGAAGTAGTAGACTTTGTCTTCGGCAAGATCTGCTTTGAGCTGTTTGTCTTTACTTAAAAGAAATCTGAATCTAAACCAATTCTCGCTTTATGTGGACTGCTGTCGATTGGGGCCAGTTATATGCTCACTGAAGCCCTCTAAAATTCGACTTCAGACAATTTAATTTTCGTCTTTCTTTTGTTTCTGTCACAAGAGTAGGAGCGCTACGCAGCACAGCTCCAGCCACTGGAGACTTCGGGAAAAGTATAATGAAGTTTTAAGGCAAGGAAATGCCTTTTGGAGCAAAAAGACAGCTGTATTTGTCAAGGCTGACTCCTCAGAGGGTTCCAGAGTGCCCGCAGGCAGCAATTGCTGCTGCTGCACCTTCTGCTGCTCAAGGTTTGAGTGCAATTGCAGTTGCTGCAGTGTGATCGTAGCTTCTCTTATTTATTTTCCGTGTCTACTGTCTCACTCTAATGGCTAGCACTTTTGAGTTCTTTTTCACTTTTCTTTTTATTGAAACTTCCCGTTAGCTGTACACTTTGTCACGGTGACTGCGTGGCTTCGGAAGAAAACTGCCGCCATCAGGAACTTCTCAGCACTTTTAATAAGAAAAGATGCTGCATGGTAAATTACTTTTGTTTTAAAAGCTAAACTGCAGCACTGTTTTGTCCGCTGCTGCCCTCAGTTGCTGGGATTCTCCTTGCCGCTGAAAGGTTTCAGTAGAAAGGCGCCTCTTCCGTCTAAAGGCTAGTTTGTCAGAAATCCAAATTTAGATTTTATCTAAATTCAGATCTCCATTTGCATTCAGATTTGCATCTTGAAAGACTCTTACGCTTTTTAGTTTAATTTTTCCTGAAATTGCACTTATGAGGGTCAAGACCTCAGAGCGAAACTTGAAGGCAAACAGCCTCCCTTAAGGAACATGACTGAAGAATGGCCTTTTAAATCCCCTGTTTGTGGACACTGACAATTACTGCTGCACCTTATAAAATCATAAACGAAAGAGGGCTGTACTTAGCAGTGCTGCTAATATAATGGCAACAAACAAGCAGACGTGAAGAGGAAATGCCCACGCTGGGGTTGTAGTAGCTAATTTGTTGCCTTGGAGATGTTTTAGCCACTGTTGAAACAGAAAAGAAGGGCTGGAGGCTTCTGGGGTTGCTTAAGTTGGCAGGCGAGGGGGAAGGTCCTGCGCGGCCGCTACTTCCCAGGCTTGCATTGCGAAATGCAGCTCTTAACTACATTCAGAGAATGCATCCAAAGGCATCCTCACTCATGACGGCCTTACAAAGACTTTTGAACACAAGCCCGGTGTTCGAAATGCTGCAGAATGTGGCTTTATCTGCCACCAGCACGGAAACCATGAAAGCAGGAATAATACTCAGTGCAGAAGAGCTAATATCTACAGCAAAAGTGAAATTTCTGTCTACGATGCATATATGATTGGACAGGCAGCTTTTGAAGTCGTTGGAAACCTTGAAAAGATCCTTTGGAGGTCTGGTCACTCTGCACGGCCGCAGAGCCAGACTTGAAATGAATGAGCCTCTATGTGGCTGTAAGTGAGCGCAAGATGCTGTTTGGCAAATCTTGCGAATCCCCACAATTTAGCGTATGGCGGAGTCTGGATCTCCTCCAAGTTGTTATAGATTTGGGGGGCCTTTGCTGGGGCCATCTTTTGATGGCTCCCTTTAGTCAGTGTTTTTCTGTTGCTAGTTGGCATTTTGGTGGTGCTCAGCTCTAGATTTCAAGATCTTCTACTTATCAAACACAGTAAAAACTCAGCAGCTCCAAACCCTGTAGCGTTACAGACATTCCGTGCTAGTTGCCAGCAAGGACTAGGTGACCCATGAAGCCTTGGGAGAGCTTCGAAGAGCAGAAGTTCCCATTTTCCGACCGCAGAGGGGGCGGACAAGCGTGGCACCCAACTACGGAAGCATTTAGAAAAAAGAAAGAAGAAATGAAGTGGTTTTTCTTCTTCAAACCACCACCTCGAAACGAAGCCATGCTGTAGACACGTTGAAGGAACAGCGCAACTGCGGGGTGGGATAAGAAAGCTCCCGCGTTCCCGTCCCCCCGTTCGTTTCTGCTTAAAAAAATCGGATCTAGTTTTGCTCTGACAAAATGAAAACACAAAGTAAAAAGGCTGGAGATAATTGTCTATTCAAAGGGCGGCACACAGGAATGCCCGCGACCCACACTGACCCCCAAGCCCCGCAGGCCGTCAGCCCCACGATGGCCAAACGCTCCGAAACCTTAAAAGCTAAGCTTTGAACCCTTCGCCACAGCCGTTGAGTTTATCTTCTGCAGTTTGTAGGCTGTCTTGACGCAGAAGTTCAACTTGCTCTAGTTGTTGGCGTGGCTGCTTGGCTTTCGTGGAATCTTTCCCCCTCAGCTCGCAGTCGGCTCAGGTAAAAACGCCGTGCAGAAATATTTTTCGTTTGCGAGGAATTTCTCTTTCGTTAAGTCTGTGGTTTCGAGTTTTTGCATTCTGCATTGTGGCGTCCGCTTGAGGTTTCCAGTGCTGCGCCTTCCACAGATCTGCTGCACGTGCGAAAACCCCGCAGCACGGTTGGGGCCGGCAACGGCAATAAGTCCTATTGCTTCTAGTTTTTATGTTTCAAATGTAATTGAAACTGATTAAAGCGTAAAAGAGCATGACTTCCAGTGCAGCTAGACGGCTAATGAGCGGCTGATGTGGAAGTGGCGACAGTGGAAGTATGGGACAAGCGCCGCGGGGAATAATACCTTCCAATATGTTCTGTCTGGCCTCAAAAATTAAATTAACTTGACGCATCTTCGCTATTGCATCAGTTTAAGTGGAAATTTATTTCGCTAGCGCTCGCTCAGTTCTGGCGTGACGGCAGCAGTTTGGGTGGCTCGCTGTGAGTTGCGCTGCTCTGGCGGTGAGTCTGGCGGCCAGCTGGTTGTCCTGTTGGTGGTGTTTCTGCCTTTTCTTTCTCTCAGGACTTTATTAAATTTGGCGGATTATCGTTGCATGTTTACTACTTTGTCTTTATTTTTGAAATCCATTTAAAATGACGCACCCCGCCATCGTCACCACGCCCGGCCGCTTCCTCTTCACCTCGGAGAGTGTCAACGAAGGCCACCCAGACAAGCTGTGCGATCAAGTTTCAGACGCAATTCTGGATGCTTGCCTTGCAGAGGACCCAAACAGCAAAGTGAGTTCTTAAATGCGTAGAAATGCGCTGCCGGCAAACCCGCAGGCGCCCTCAGCTTCCAGTGGTCACAGACACACACGCACAGTGGTCACGAAGCTTCCCGCAGCAGCAGCAGATCAAGCGGCCTTTTTCCCATTCAGAGCTTCTTTGTGTCCTAACTTTCATTTATTTGGCTTTTAATGCGGCCTCGCCGCAGGTGGCATGCGAGACATGCACCAAGACTGGCATGGTGATGATCTTCGGCGAAATCACCACCAATGCGAATGTCGACTACGAGAAGATCATCAGGGAAACCTGTAGGGTAAGTGCACTCTTAAGACTCTACCCTCTTATTCATATTAAATGCAACTCAAGGAGGACTTAGGGGCAGCGCTAGCTAGCCTCTCCTGCACAAGTTGTTCAAGAACAGCCCGCTGTTCAAGAACAGCAAGCAGCGAAGCTTTTAGCTGCAACTGGTGGCAGTTTTCGTGCTGCTGCTGCAGGACATCGGATACGATGATGAATCCAAAGGGCTGGACTACAAAACAATGAAGGTTGTGGTTGCAATTGAAGACCAAAGCCCAGAGATCGCACAGGCTGTCTATGTGAACAAAAACATAGAGGAAATTGGAGCGGGGGACCAAGTGGGCTGCTGCACATTTCGGAACAAAATAATGAATTTTTCAGCAATAAATGAAGCTTATTGTGCTTATATTGTGCAAATGCATTTATATTGATGCGTGGCGTGTAGGCAATTGTGCCGGATCTGCATATTAGTCTTTTTTTCTGGCTTTTTGCTTGCAGGGCCACATGTTCGGCTATGCTTGTGATGAAACTCCGGAGCTAATGCCTCTTAGTCATTCTCTTGCAACAAATTTGGGCAAACGCCTCACTGATGTCCGCAAGTCGGGGGTCTTGCCTTACATCCGTCCAGACGGAAAGACACAGGTGATTGAATAATTCAAAAGCACTTTATCTCGATCTTCAGTCCCACCTCTTGTGAATACCGCGGCTGCTTCGCTTTCCTGTCCAGTGGCCAGTGTTTTATTTCAAAAAGTTTCAGATTTTCGGAAATTTTGTTTGATTTCGGTCATAATTAGCTAGTAATGCGTGCAGAAGCTCCGAAGCTTCCGGAGCTTCTGCTTTATTTCGACCATAATGAGCTAGTTTTGCGCGCAGAAGCTTCGAATTGTCCAATTTTTGGTTTTATTTCCATAATAAAAAGCCAGTTTTGCATATTTCTCTTGGTTTGTTCAGGTGACTGTTGAATACGACAACACGTCGGGAGTGCCGGTGCCCGTGCGAGTGCACACAATAGTGATTTCAACTCAGCACGCGCCGGAGGTGGCGAACGAGCAGCTGCGAAGGGATATAATGGAACACGTGATAAAGCCCGTTGTGCCGGCAAAGTATTTGGACAACAACACCATTTACCACTTGAATCCCTCTGGGCGCTTCGTGATCGGGGGCCCCCACGGCGACGCGGGCCTCACTGGCCGCAAGATCATCATAGACACTTACGGGGGTTGGGGGGCCCACGGCGGCGGCGCTTTCAGCGGAAAAGACTCCACGAAAGTTGACAGAAGTGCCGCTTATGCGGCGCGCTGGGCGGCCAAGTCCTTGGTGGCCAACGGGCTCTGCAAACGGTGCCTTGTGCAGGTGCGCGGCAAGCCGCCTTCCTTTTCTTTAGTGTCTTGTCAAATTCATGAGACTCTACTTGCCTCCATTTGCTTTGTCTCGTTGTTTCAATTTGGCTTGAAATGAAGAATTGGGCTGCTTTGAACACTTCGCTGTCTCTGATTTTTGACCAAATAGTGCCAAATGAGGGAAATCCACTTTCTCCGAACAATTTGCTGGCCTCGCGGTTCCGTGGATTCTGTCACTTAGTGTTTATGAATTTGTTGTGTATTGTCCGTGTTGTTTGGTCTGTTTGTTCATGTTTGTTGCTGTCTAGTTCTTACTGCTGCGTCTTGTCTTCTTGTTCGTGCTTCAGGTCTCGTACTCCATTGGCGTTGCCGCCCCTCTTTCTCTTTTTGTGGACTCTTATGGCACTTGTGCTGAGGGCTACACGGACGACTGCCTCTTGCGAATTGTCGCTGAGAACTTCGACTTCAGACCAGGAGTCATCCAGCGGGATCTGCGTCTGAAGGTGAACAGTCCTGCCAAGTTTCAAACATTTGATGAATTATTGAATGAGTTCAACTCATTATTTCACGTAGAGAGGATAGTATATGCGGATATCTCTTTTTTAGCTCGCTTCTGTTCGAGAGGGTTCCATCTTTCCTCACTTCTATTTTGAAAGCCAAGTGTTTCTCTGTGCTGCTTGAAACTGTGTTTCTGTGCTGTTGTTTGTCCTTTATTTGCCTTGTAAGCTTTCCACGAAAGTTTCTCCTTTTTCTTTTTCTTGTTTTTGCAGGAGCCGCTCTTCAAAGAGTTGGCGGCTTACGGCCACTTCGGCCGCTGCCCTGAGAAATATGCGTGGGAGAAGCCTCGCGACCTTTCGCATTGCAAGAAGTCAGCATAAAAGAAGCAACGGGAAGCAGCGAAAAGCTCTAGTTGCTTCTTTAGTAATCGGAAATAGAAAGGAATTTAAGGATTGATTAAATTGCTGCATTGCTATCGTCCCTCTAAGATAGTTTGCCCTTATTAAAGTAGCCCTCGAGACGAATCGTGCACTTCGTGAAAGCCCACGCATTTTAGCTCGCACAGGTTTGGCCTTCTGCCTGAATTGCGGGAGAAGAAAACCAATGCAAACGGAAGCACTTGCAAAGTACAGAGGATGAGATAAATCTAAGCATGAACTCAAAACGGGAGCGACAAGAAGACAGGCAGAATAGCAATATGGTTTTGTTGCGCTGGCGCCAGTTTTCCTGCTTAGGACCAGCTCTGAACATTCTGTGCGGATTGTTTGCCTATCTTTTCATTAATTTATACCTTAGTTGACTCTATTTGGCGGCAGTCGTAGCCGTGAGGCCACAGACGCACCCATTTAATTTATTGGAAGCGCGCCTTCGCTTCCGCCGACTGCAGCGCAGGAAGCGGGACCGTCATTGCCATTTATCTTGTGACGTCTCGTATTTTAATACTTTGTTGGAGCCGTGAATGCGGACAAACGACAAGTTTAATTGCTGAAAGCGGGCGTGGCGTTGAAAGACCAGCGGGCTTAGCCGCAGCAGTAGCCATACTTCTCAGTGCTATCTTAAGAACTTGAACTATGAAGAAAAGGATGCGAAAAGGCCCTTAAGGGTTTCTCCAGTTCTTTTGGCAGGGCAGAGAGTGACTGACTGTTTAGAAAACAAGAGGAATTCCAAGCCCTAGTGGGTCTGGGCGTTGTGTAGTTAAGTATTTATTCTGTTGACGTTTTGTTTGCCAAGTTGGCGAATGCAAGTTAACAGCTGGAGCTTCCTCATCTCCCGTCTTCACAACAGGTCTAGAGTGCGAAGGGAAATAAAACAAGAGAAAAGAAAAAGAATTAAAAGACTTGAAGGTCTCAGTCTACGGAAAAGCGAATTTCCCTTTCTGCTCTCCTTGATGAGACCCACGGCTGCTTGGGAACATGACCCGTTCGGTGCAGCGGCGGCACCGCTTCTGTTTCTTTGGATTTTTTTCGTTTTATTTCACAATTAAAATTGTGCAAAGTGTGTTTTAGTGGCTGTTCTGCGTGGAAAGCACTCGTTGCATCTTTCTGGGGCACGCCAGGGGGTCTGCTAGCCTCTGCCGCCTGATTGGCGTTTCTGGAGCTCCTGTTCGGACTTATTTCATTGTGAAATGCTTGTTCTTTGTTTATTGCATTTCTATTTTCTTTAGTTGGTCCATTTTCCGCATTCATCTCTATCAAAAGGTCAACTAGGAAGGGGCCTGCGCGGGCCTCTTTCTGAAATTCAAGTTCTGGCAAAGCCGCCGCCACCTCCAAGTGGAAACTGCTGCTAGAGGGGCTGGAAGGCTTTGCTTTGTTTCCGGCCTGCAAATAAATGCAATTGCAGCAATTCAAGCAGCCGAAACAGCCAATATTTTCATCTTTTGCCAATATTTTCATCTTTTGCAAGACTAATCAGATGCTTAAGCAAGTATTCCTTTAATCAAAAGCTTAGAAGCTTTCTTAATTCCTCACTTTGTCTTCCCATTCATATATGGCTTGGCAAAGACGCAGAGGGAGGCTCACGAGACCCGCGAGGTCTGCAGTCAGCATTAGCCGATGTTTCCTGCAGCGCAAGTTCATGAAAAATGTTTATTTGCATTTGCTGCTGGCATTTTGTCTAACTTTTTTCCTTTTTTTATTCATTTATCTGCATTTTCACTCCAAGTCCAGTGCAACTGCCAGCAGCTACAGTGGCCTATGTGACAGACTTGGAAAGAACCATTTCAAAGAACCATTTCAAGTTTAATTTTGCAGGCTCCGAGATTCCCCAAACGCGAAACAAAGACAAACAGCCAGCAGCTTCTCCCTTTAAGCAAATTAATTTGCTGCAGAACTTTCGAATTTAAACTTCAGCTTTTTAATTCTTAAGGGAGAGAAGCCGAGCCATTCTGGCAGCTGCTGCTCGTACTTGATGATGTGCGATTTGACATATTTATTTATCTTTCCACTTTTAGAGACAAAGGCCTCAGTCCACGCCGACAGCAGGCGTTGAGTGAAAGCAGGACTCTGCTGCAGCAGCAGCGCAGCGGGCAGCAAGGAGGCGTGCAGCAGCTGCTGCTGCTGCAGCGCGCTGCAGCAGCAACGCCACAGCCCCTCGTAGGCCTCTCCCTTCATGTCCAGATCGCCTGCAGCAGCCACAAGCCAGCAATTGCATTTCTTTTGTCTGCTGCTTCCCCCGTTTGGCTGTTTGTTGAATGCCTTCGTGGCCAAGCGCATGCATCTACTTGCACACTGAATTGGCGTCTTTCGACGGGAAACTCATTGCCTTTTGCTGCTCTTCAAATGAATTTAACTCCAAAATGAATAATTATTATGAATGAATGAAGGAAGGAATAATTATAAGTTCTTAATTGCATATTTGGGGCCAAAGCTGCACCTGCAGCTTCCAGCGCCTGAGCCGCCAGAGTTGGCCGCAGGCTTTGCCTCGAGGTTTCCAGGCGGTGGAGAGCCCCGGAAAGGAATGGAATGTCTCGGATCCTGACCTTTAAATTGGCAACAAATGAATCAATAAAAAGGAAAAATAATCAATTTAAATAATCAATTTAAATAATTAAATCAGATTCCATAATTGTCAAAGCAATGCAGCTGCGTTTGCGCGCGAAATGCCACACTTCAGAGTTCATATTTTCCACTTCACTCATTTCGCTGCGCTCACGGTTTTCTGAACTCCTCTTTTATACGCAGAGCTTGTAAATGCCCGAAATTATTATTATTATTATTATTATTATTATTATCATTATTATTATTATTATTATTATTATTATTATTATTATTATTATCATTATTATTATTATTATTATTATTATTATTATTATTATTATTATTATTATTATTATTATTATTATTATTATTATTACTAAGTATTACTAATTATTATTATAGATTATATTGGTATTATTACTGTTAATTATTATTGTAATTACTATTAGTGTTGTTGTTATTATCATCATCATTATCAGTATTACTATTTTTATTACTATTATTGTTATTATTCTTATTTTTATTACTATTATTGTTTTTGTTATTATTAATTATTGTTATTATTGTTGCCGTCGTTATTATCATTATTATTACTATTACTGTGATTAGTGTTGTTATTACTGTTATTATTATTATTATTATTATCATTATTATTATTATTATTATTATTATTATTATTATTATTATTATTATTATTATTATTATTATTATTATTATCATTATTATTATTATTATTATTATTATTATTATTACTAATTCTTGTTATCATTATTGTTATTATTCTTATTATATCCATTTAATATGCATTTCAGTTTGATGTTAGAGGCTCTGAATGGCTCACTTTTGCACAGGCGCGGAGAACAGCGCAGAGAACATCGAGCGGCAAATGATTAATTTCAGGTCTCAGTTTCTCGAGAAGAGAAAAGTAAAACGAATGATCCTAAAGACTCAAAAGATCCCGCAAAGTTTGTTTTTAATTTCTTCTTTTTGTTTCTTTTTGTTTCCGGGATTTTGCTCTTCAATTTATCTTTCGCTGAGATGTCTCAGGCGAATTGTGCCTCCTTTGACGTGCTTCGCAAGACAGGAAACTTCCATTAAACACACATTATTAATAAATAATAAATAAATAAATAAATAAATAAATAAATAAATAAATAAATAAATAAATAAACAATTAATTAAATAAAAATGTAAATAAATATGTGTATATGTTTGCAGCAATGCAAAACGCGCACAAAATGCGTTTCAGCTACTCATGAGCGTTCCTTGTGCAGCGAAATAGTGCAGTAAGAGCTCGATTTGCAGCTCTCGAGTTATTAAATTCATTTAATTGAATGAAATGAATTTAAATTTAATTTTTAAATTTGCATTTTAAAAATCAAATTTAAATTAATTACCTCCAAACCAACGTCAGAAAGCGCACACAAAACGCGAGCCCCCAACTCCGCCTCCAGCGGCACCCGCAGGATGTGCCGGGCAGCCATGAACAGCAGATATTCTTGCCAAGCTTGCGCAGCAAAACAAATAAAAAAGAATTAATTATATTTAAAAATAAAAATAAAATAAATATATTTGCATTTATATTCTATTATATTCGATGTGCAAGTGGAAATGAACAAACAATGAAGAAAGGAAAAACAGACTGCATGCAACTTTGCGCAAGTTCATTCACTCAAAAGTTTTGCAGAAATCAGCACAAGACCGAAACGGGAAAAAGGAACTTCAAAGAAAAAGAAAAAGAATAAAATAAAAGAAAAAACATGAAAAGAAAGCCAACAAACAGCCCCCTGGCCAGCCATTTAGTAATCAGAAAAAAGAGAAAAAGAAAAGATTTATTTTAAATTCAAAAATCAATTTTAACCAACTTTAAACCCCACCCGCAAGAGGCTGCTGAGCAGCAGCAGCAGCAAAAATCAAGTTTGCTGCTTCCACTGCATCTAATTCTTGAATTCTTTCTCCTAAAAAGAGAAAAAACAAAAAGACAGAAACAAAACAATAAAAATAAAACAAAAAGTGGCAAAAATGGACAAATTAGAAATAAAATGGCAACAAAACGCGCAAAGGGGAGCAGCAGCGCGCGCGCAGCTAGTTGGGGTGTACGTACACCGCAGCACCGCAACAGCCTCACCAACGCAATCTGCAACAGCAGCAAGAATGTCAAAACTATAATTCTGCACAGCAGCAGAACTCCGGCGCTGCAGCCACCCCAGCAGCGGCAGCACAACTGCAGCAGCTCTCAACGGAAACTCCGCAGTCCTTGCGGCCCTCACGCCCTCCACGCTGCTGCTGCTGCTGCTGCTGCTGCTGCTGCTGCTGCTGCTGCTGCTGCTGCTGCTGCTGCTGCTGCTGATGACGTTGGTGTCTTCTGCGAAGAGCTCGTCTAGGTTGCGCTGGTGCTGCAGCAGCACAGGGCTTGCTGCCTGCAGCAGCTGCAGCAGCAGCGGCTCCACGTTGAAGTGCTGCAGCAGCATGCGGGGCCTGCTGCTGCTGAGGTGTATCAAAGCCCCAACTGCATGCAGCAGCAGCTCGGGGGGCAGCTGCTGCGCTGCACTGACAAGCAGCCCCACAGAGTGCTGCAGCAGCAGCAGCAGCAAATCTCTCAAGTCATTGCATTCCGCCGTGCCTGCAGCTGCAGTGCTTCCCTCTGCTGCAGCAGAAGCAGCAGCACCAGCAGCAGTTGATGCAGCAGCAGCAGCAGACGCAGCAGCAAGGTCAGCGGCAGCAACTGAGTGCAGCAAGGCCACCGCAACGCGCGCTTCGTCTTCCCTGCTGCTGTCTCTTTGCTGCTGCTGCTGCTGCTGCTGCTGCTGCTGCAGCCGCTGCAGCAAGAGCAGCAGCTGGCGCGGCGTTCCCGTCTGCAGCCGCAGCAGCACCTGTGGGGTATCTGGGGTGTCTCGGCAGCTCAGCAGCAGCAGTGAAACGGAAGAAGCAGGGGCAGCAGCAGCAGCAGCAGCAGCAGCAGCAGCAGAAAAAGTTGTGGACTGTAGAGCAGAAGCAAATGTCTCCGGAGAAACCACAAGTGGAAGCAGAATAGGCCATTCCTTAAGAACCTGCTGCTGCTGCTGCTGCTGCTGCTGCTGCTGCAGATGCGCTGCGCGTAGTCGCCACTGCTGCCTCTCCAGCAGCAGAAATGGCACTCGGCCTGAGCTGAGTCCCCAGGCTGCTGCAACAAGCTGCTCAAGAAGTTGAATTGGCTGCTGCTGCTGCTGCTGCTGCTGCTGCTGCTGCTGCTGCTGCTCTTCACAAGTTTCGCCGTTTAGCTTTCTCGCTGAGTGCAGCGAAGGCACGCTAGTTGCTTCCGCTGCTGCTGCTGCTGCTGCTGCTGCTGCTGCTGCAGTGTTGGCCGAAATCACAGCAGCAAGTGCAGCACGGATGCTTGCATTCCAGGGGCTCCATGTCTCAGCTGTCTCCTCTTGTTGACTCTTTTCTGTGAGCTTCAGCAGCGCCGCTTTTGTGTCTGCTGCAGCAGAGTCAAAGCACAAGTTTGCTGCTGCTGAGCTGCAGCAGCGCTGCAGCTCAGCAGCAGCAAACTTTTGCTGCCAGTGGTGGCTGCGCAGCAGCAGAAAGCAGCCAGCGGCGCTTCTTGCTGTGCATGCTTCCCGCCTTTGAGCCAGCTGGTGAAGAGCTGGGCGAAAGAGCCCCGGCTTAAGCCACTTTGGAGGGGGAAAGGCAAATAAAAAAGGAAATGCAACAAAGGGAGAGTTTGAAACAAATGAAGCTTTTGAAAAAATGGCTAAAGATGTCCGCAGGCGCATCTTTGGACGTCATTTGAGCCATCGCGTCCGGGAAGTCGAAGTTGAAAAGAAAAGAAAAACTCGGCAGCAGGCAGCAAAGATCTGCATTTGAGTTCAAAAAATGATATTAATGGGACGCTAAGCTTCAATGATGAACTGAAAACTAATGATGTCGGAGAAAACTAAACGAAAAGTTGAAATAAAATGCGAGTTGCACAACTGAGGTGCCTATACACCTGAATCCGATTCGGGTGTATCGGCAGGTGTCACCGCTGAACACGGGAGAATTAAGATCTGCCTTCACCTTAAAGAACACTTTTAATACAAACAAATAATAAAGTTTGAAAATAAATTATTGTTTCCGCTGGGAAACTTTCGAAAACCAAATCGATGTCCCACAAGGGTTTACGGATCCTCACTGGGGGCCCCCCAGGGGGCCCCTCCCTTAGGGGGGCCCCCACATGATCGCCGATTGGTTTGCCGTCAAGCGGGCTCTATAGATGGAAAACTCCCGAGAAAAAACTAATAAACATAAATAGTTTTGAATTAACATAAATAGTTTTGGAAATTATCTTTCTTGAGTGCCTTTATAAAGGCGTTTCCCCCAAATGCAGCCGCAGCCGGCGTTCTGGGGTGTACTTACAGGTCTTCTAACGCAAACCTCTCCATTCGGCACTTCCTTTACTATTTCTAATATTCTTTTCTCATTATTGATTTATTTTTAATATTTCCATCCCTTCCAGCTTTCCATTTAGCAGCAAACTTGGCTGTATTTGCCAGCAGCTGCAGCACCACTCCGTCAGCAGCAAGACCTCTCCAGGCTGTCCGTACACCTCAACGCTGCGGCACCCTGCTGCGCAGCAACTTCTGCAGCAGCTGCAGCAGCAGCAGCTGGCTGCTGGGCAGCAGCAGCTGGCTGATGAGCAGCAGCAGCAGCTGGCTGATGAGCAGCAGCAGCAGCTGCCTAGTGAGCAGCAGCAGCAGCTGCTCAATGAGCAGCAGCAGCAGCTGCTCAATGAGCAGCAGCAGCAGCTGGCTACTGAGCAGCAGCAGCAGCTGGCTACTGAGCAGCAGCTAGTCTTCTTTCGGAAAATAAGTGATGGGCAAATATGAGAAATCTTTTTAAAAAGAATTCCAAACTAAAGAAGCAGCAACTGACAAAGTGCATTCAGCCTTCAGCAAAAAGTGCCATTTAACTGAATTTAGCTGCTGCAGGTGCTGCAGCAGCTGCAGCAGCTGCAGCAGCTGCAGCTGCTGCAGCTTCGCCCCACATGTTCGCCCAGCAGTGTGGCCCAGCAGTAGCTGCTTAGCTAGTTAACTATTTAGCTAGCTAGCTAGCTAGCTAGTTGCCTATTTAGCTAGCTAGCTAGCTGGCTAGTTAGCTAGTTGGCTGGCTACCTGGCTGGCTAGCTACGCAGCTGGATAGCTAGCCAGTTGGCTACCTCACCTGCTAGCCAGATAGCTGGCCAGCTGGCTGGCTAGCTAGATGGCTAGCTGGCTAGCTAGCTGAGCTAGCTGGCTAGCTAGATGGCTAGCTGGCTAGCTGGCTAGCTAGCTGGCTAGCTAGCTGGCTAGCTAGCTGGCTAGCCATCAGCAACGGGAGAGCACCAGCAGCCAACTGCAGCCTGAGGGGAAAGCAAAAAGCGAACTCCAAAGTGAGCTGCTGCATGCAACGTGTCCTGCGCCTTGCTGCACGCAGACGCTGCAGCAGCAACAGCAGCAGCAGCAGCAGCAGCAGCAGCAGAGAGCCGTGTGAAATCCTAAGTGCCGCCAGTCACCCCAAACAGCACTTTTGCAAAAAAGCCCCAAAAAGCATATTCAAAAAATCATTTTAGAAATGCATGCATGCGCATGCGCATGCAAATATGAAGCCTTGGCTTCGAGCATTGAAGTCTTCTGCCACAGCAAATGCAGCAGCAGCAGCAGCTGCTGCTGCTGCCGCTGTTGCAGCCGCGGCTGTTGCAGCCGCTACTGCTGCAGCTGCTGCTGCAGCTGCCGCTGCTGCTGCAGCTGCCGCTGCTGCTGCAACTGCTACAGCTGCAGCTGCTGCAGCTGCTGCGACTGCTACAGCTGCAGCTGCTGCTGCAGCCGCTACCGCTGCTGCAACGGCAGCAGCAGCAGCAGCAGCAGCAGCAGCAGCTGCTGCTGCTGCTTATGCCCTGCCTTTGTAGAGATGGTGCTCGCGGAATTCATCGAAGACACTCAGAAGAGCAGCACGAGGCCCCTCTTTGAGGTGGCAAGACACCTCAGCCACAGCTTGGCCGCCGTCTTCTGCTGCTGCAGCACCAGCCAGCAGCTCGAAGGAAAGCAGCAGCAAACGCGAACTCAGCAGCTGCTGCTGCTGCTTCTGGCCTGCGCAGCAGCACAAGCAGCAGCAGCACAAACAGCAGCTGGCGGGAGCAGCAGCAGCGGCTGCAGCAGCAGCAGCACCAGGAGCAGCGCCGCCAGTAGCAGCAGCAGCAGGAAGTGCAAAACAAATGCAAGCAGCAGCAGCAGGAAAAGCAAAGCAAGTGCATGCAGCAGCAGCAGCAATTAAACGCTGCAGGAAAAAGAAAGCAGCAGCAATGCAGCTGCTTGAGTTTGCTGCTGCGCATACGCCCGATGGGCCCGCTGGCAGCTCTATTACCTGCTGCAGAGTGAGCTTCGCCTGCTGCTGCTGCTGCTGCTGCTGCTGCTGCTCTCCCTGGGCTTTGCAGCAGCTGCTGCCTCGTGTTCACAACTTCAGCAGCTAAGAACAGCAGCATGCGTTTGCTGCTGCTGCTGCGGCTGGCGACGCAAGCCCCCACGCGGCCCAGAGCTTCCAAGGCATCTTCTAGCACCCTGAGCAGCAAACGCAGCAAATGCAGCAGCAGCAGCAGCAGCTGCAGCACCAGCAGCAGCAGCAGCAGCTGCAGCAGCAGCAGCAGCTGCTGCAGCACCAGAAGCAGCAGCTGCTGCTGCAGCAGCAGCTGCAGCACCAGCAGCAACTGGAGCTCCAGAAGGCGCCACGGGGGAGGACTGTGTGGCTTACCGACTGTGCTGCAGCCTTTGGAGAAGCTGCAGCAGCCGCAGCAGCAGCAGCAGCAGCGTTTGCTGCTGCCGCTGCAGCGGAGCAAAGTCGTGGGAGCGCCACAGAGACACAAGAACAACACTGCAGGCCCTAAGCGCAGCTCGGGCAGCAATCTGGGACAGCGGTCTCTGGTCCTGCTGCTGCTGCTGCTGCTGCTGCTGCACTTGGTGCTGCTGCTGCTGCTGCACTTGGTGCTGCTGCTGCTGCTGCACTTGGTGCTGCTGCTGCTGCTGCTGCTGCATGTAGTGGGGAGTCTCTGCAGCTTCTTCTCTGTCCGCGAAGTCGATGGCTCCTCTCGCAAACTCCATCATGACATCAGCCACGAACTGCTGCTGCTGCTGCTGCTGCTGCTGCTGCCTTGGGGGCCCCCCGAGGGCCCCCGTGGGGCCCCCTTGGCCTTTTTCTGTGCTGCGTTTGCTGCCAGCCAGGAGGCAGCAGCAGCGAAATGTCTCGACTAAAAACTGCGCGCTGCGTGAGCAGCACCACCCCAGCAGACACGACATCTGCTGCTGCTGCTGCTGCTGCTGCTGCTGCTGCTGCTGCTGCTGCTGCGGGGAGAGGCGCGAGAGGGTCGAAGGCGGGCGTGCTGCTGCTGCCTGCGCGGCGAGCAGCAGCTGCAGCAGCAGCTGAGCAGCAGCCAGCAGCGTCTGCTGCAGCAAACTGCTGCTGGCATTTTCTCTGCGCAGGCAGCGCGTCAGTTCTGTGCGCTGCAGCACAAGACCCCACATGGCCTGTGCACAGGCAGCAGCAGTGAGAGCTGCGTCCTCTGCCTGCTGCTGCTGCTGCTGCTGCTGCTGCTGCTGCTGCTGCTGGCTTAAAGACTCCAGGGCGACGACCAGGGTTGCTGCCAGCTGGGAAAATGCTGCTGTCACCAAAGAGACCGGCAGGCCAACCACCAGCGCGCCCCAGCAGCTGCAGCAGCAGCAGCAGCAACAGCAGCAGCAAATACTTTTATCGTTTACAAGCCTGCACTGGCCGGCATCAGTGGGACCGGCAGCAGCAGCAGCAGCAGCAGCAGCAGTAGCAGCAGCAGCAGCAGCAGCAGCAGCAGCAGCAGCAGCAGCAGCAGCAGCAGCAGCAGCAGCAGCAGCAG
>NW_013654564.1:0-18533 GCF_000499385.1 Eimeria necatrix
GCTGCTGCTGCTGTTGTTGCCACTAACGCTGCTGCTGCTGCTGCTGCGGCGGCTGCTGCTGCTGCTGCTGCTGCTGCGGCTGCTGCTGCTGCCGCTGTCGCTGCTGCTGCTGCAAGAGACCTCTCGCTCTTGCTATGTGTAGCTATGAGGAGCTGCAGGTCGCAGCTAGCTGTAGCTGCCTCTACCGAGCAGCAGCTAGCTGCAGCTAGCTACAGCTAGCTACAGGTAGCTGCAGCTAGCTACAGCTAGCTACAGCTAGCTACAGGTAGCTGCAGCTAGCTACAGCTAGCTACAGCTAGCTACAGGTAGCTGCAGCTAGCTAAAGCTAGCTACAGCTAGCTACAGGTAGCTGCAGCTAGCTACAGCTAGCTACAGCTAGCTACAGGTAGCTGCAGCTAGCTGTTTCTAGGTGTAGCCAGCTGTAGCTTGCTACAGCTAGATGCGGCTAGCTAAGGGCTAGCTGTGGCTAGCTGTTGCTGCTTGCAGCTAGCTGTAGTTACCTGCAGCTAGCTGCAGCTCGCTGTAGTTAGCAGTAGCTGGCCGCAGCTAGCTGGAGCCACTTGTAGCTAGCTGTAGCTAGCTGTAGCTAGCTGCAGCTAGCTGCAGCTAGCTGGAGCCACTTGTAGCTAGCTGACTTACTTCGAGTGAGCTGGGGCAGCAGCGGAGGATAAGAAATTAATAAAACTGTTTTTAAAAGATTTTAAAAAATGATTTAAAAATAAAAAAAGAAGATTTCAGGACAACGGCTTGTGGTATTGAGGTGTCGATACACCTCGTAAAGGCACGGAAACTAGGGTTTAGGGTTTAGGGTTTAGGGTTTAGGGTTTAGGGTTTGGGCCTGCAAGAGCAGAGAGTACTGCAGCACTAGAGATAAAGACAGCAACACCGGCTAGACAGAGGACCAGCAGCAACAGCAGCAGAAGACAGCAGCAGCAGCAGCAGCAGCAGCAGCAGCATGCAGCAGCAGCAGCAGCAGCTGCAGCCAACGGCGGCAGCATGCAGGGAAGTGTTTGTTAGAGTTGGTGGGTCATTTTCGTTAAAATTTTGTTTTTTTTGTAAATAAAATCAAATAGAAGAAATAAAAAGAATAAATAAAGTGTTTTCATTCCGTTTTCGAGCGGCTTGGTCGAAGCGCTGCGCGCATGCGTCGGGTGTACAGACAGCTGCGAGCGGCGCGAGGCGATCTGGCGGCGAAATCGGCGAAATGGAGTTTAATTTTGAATTAAAAATGAAATTAAATGATTTAATTGGCAATTAATTCGCAAACAAGCCTCAAATGGCGCCTCCGGGGCTGCGGCCGCTGGCCGCGGGCGGCCCGCCGCGGCTGCGGACGCTGGGCGCAGCAGCTCAGGTGTACGTACACCTCAGCAGCCGCGCCCGCGCGCTGCAGCAGCAACTCTTCGGATTTGCAAAAGGACTTCCTGGAGAATCTGCGTGGCTGAAACCCTTAAAAGGAAAAGAAATGAAGGAGTATTACTGGCCCAGCAAGTTCGACCTCCCCAGCTTCTCCGTGCAGCAGTACTTCGAGATGCAGGTAGGGTTTAGGGTTTAGGGTTTAGGGTTTAGGGTTTGGGGCTTGGGGCTTAGGGTTTGGGCTTTGCAACTCGGGGCTCCCCGCCGCGGACGAGGCAGCAGCGAGCCGAACACAAGGCCCTGGGGTTTAGGGTCTGGGGTCTAGGGTTTAGGGTTTAGGGTTTAGGGTTTAGGGTTTAGGGTTTAGGGTTTAGGGTTTGGGTGTTTGAAGGCGCTGCGGTACGCCCCGAAGCAGACGCACCCTGCGCTGCTGGCCCTTTCTCGTTTGCTGCTGCTGCTGACTCAGAAGCAGCAGCAAATTAAAAAGCTGCTGCAGCAGCTCGACGCAGAACTGCTCGCCGAAAACCCTACTTTGCAAGACCTGCATGCGTAAACCCTAAACCCTAAACCCTAAACCCTAGCAGCTCTGCGTCGAGCTGCTGCAGCAGCTCGACGCAGAACTGCTCGCCGAAAACCCTACTTTGCAAGACCTGCACGCGTAAACCCTAAACCCTAAACCCTAAACCCTAAACCCTGGCGCTGGGCAGCGGCTCGCGCTGTGCGCGTCTAAACGCCTGGACCGCAAACCCTAAACCCTAAACCCTTGAGGGAATACCCTCTGGGATACTAGCCTGCTAGACTCGGCTGAAGGGCCAAGGATGTAGGGTTTAGGGTTTAGGGTTTAGGGTTTAGGGTTTAGGGTTTGTGCTGCAGGCTCTACAACTCCCTCTTCTTTGATGATCCTCTTAGCGGCGTGGTGCCGCAGCAAAGGCCCTGGCGGTGGACAGACAAGATGCAGCCCGAAGCGCGTGAGGGTTTAGGGTTTAGGGTTTAGGGTTTAGGGTTTGGGGTATAGGGTTTAGGGTTTAGAGTTTAGGGTTTGCGGGGAACGAGGGCTAGGGCTAAGGCGAAGAAGCAGACAAGAGAGCTCTGCATTAGGGTTTATGCCACGCAGCCCGGCAGCCAGCTCTTAGGGTTTAGGGTTTAGGGTTTAGGGTTTAGGGTTTAGGGTTTGTGAGCAGTTCTCGCTTTGCTGGAGAGGTCTGCCAACATGGAGGGGAAGGTGGAGGAGTTTGAACAAAACCTCAGAGAGGCCACCGAATGCCAGTAAACCCTAAACCCTAAACCCTAAACCCTAGGGCCGCTAAACCCTAAACCCTAAACCCTACGACCTCTAGAACCTAAACCCTCAACGCTCACTGGGTCGCAGAGAGCGGCGCTGCGTGCGCTCCAAACGCCAAACCCTAAACCCTAAACCCTAAACCCTAAACCCTAATTTGGCGTGTTTGTTGTCAGATCGACGGCGGAGTTGAAGGCTTTTCTGAATCAAAAAGCAGCAAAAGGGCTTCACCCTGCTGCTGCCTGCTGCTCCTTGCAGCTATAAGGCCCCCACCTTCCGTAAGTCTTTTGGGGGTAATTTTTAATTAATTAATTAATTAATTAATTATTATTTAAATCTATTTTATTTATTTATTTAAATTCATATTAGTTATTTATTTATTTATTTATTTAAATTCATATTAGTTATTTATTTATTTATTTATTTAAATTTATATTATTTATTTATTTATTTATTTATTTATTTATTTATTTATTTGCTGTTCATTTGCTGCACGTCTTTGCTATTTGTGTGTTTTATTATTTAGTTTTTTTTCTGTTGCGAATTCCATTTATTGCTATTTATTAATTTATTTATTTATTATTTAATATTTATTTATTTACTAATTATCATTTATTATTTATTATTTACCATTTATTATTTATTTATTTATTATTTACTTCTTATTTGTTGATTATTTATTATTTATTATTTATTATTTATTATTTATTATTTATTATTTATTTTGTTTATTACGATCAAGTTGTGGGCCCTTTTAAAGAATTAAGAATTAAATTGGAGTTTGAAATAAAAGCAAAATTTGTTTTATTTGTGCTGCTGAGTTCTTTGCTGCAGCGGGACCTCCCAGTGCAGCAGCAGCAGCAGCAGCAGCAGCAGCAGCAGCAGCAGCAGCAGAGGAGGCAGCCGGGGACGACAGAGCCGTGGCTCGGTCGCGGCTGCTGTGTCGCGCTGCTGAAGCTGCAGCAGCAGCTGCTGCAGCCCCCCCAGAAGCAGCAGCAGCAGCAGCAGCAGCAGCAGCAGGTCCAGCAGCAGCTGCTGCTGCGGGGCGCAGCAGCAAAAGAGCTGCTGCGCCTCCGAGGGGCCCCGTGGCGCTGGGGCTGCTGCAGGGCCGCGGGGTGTACGTACACCGCGTGCTGCTGCGGGGGCCGCTGGGGCGGGCGGAGGCGCAGCAGCAGCAGCAGCAGCAGCAGCAGGCGCAGCAGCAGCTGCAGCAGGCGCTGCAGCAAGCCCCGCAGCTAGCTAGCTACCTGGCAGCTAGCCACCGCTTCCTAGATCCTCTCTTCAAAAGAAAAAGACTTTCTTTTCTCGACAGACTTTCCAGAAGAAAAATAAAAAGCGAAAAAGAAATTCAACTCAAGTCCCAGGTGTACGTACACCCCGCAGACGCCCTGCCCTCCTTCCCCACCAACAAGGGCCAACTCGCCCGCCGCTGGCCCTCCCCCTTCCACTAGCTTTCTCCCTTCACCCAAATTAGGGTTTAGGGTTTAGGGTTTAGGGTTTAGGGTTTAGGGTTTCGGCTGGCGGGCCGGGCTGCGACGCGGGTTCTTTCGACGGCGGACACGGGGGGCTTCGTCTTTTCCTGCGCCAAAAAGGAATGGCTAGCTAGCTAGCTAGCCAGCTAGCTAGCTAGCTAGCTAGCTATCTGGCTAGCTAGCTGATTAGCTAGTTAGCTGATTAGCTAGCCAGCTAGCTAGCTAGCTGGCTAGCTAGCTGGTTAGCTAGCTGTCTAGCTAGCTGCTTAGCTAGCTAGCTGGCTAGCTAGCTGGCTAGCACTGCCAGCCGTCAAACCTGTTGATAGGCAGGCACCTGCTGCCAAGCTGGCCAGCTGGCTAGCTAGCCAGTTAGTTGGCTAGCTAGCCAGCTAGCCAGCTAGCTAGCCAGCTAGCTGGCTAGCTGGACAGCTGGCTGGCGGAGTTGTCGGCCTCTGCTTTTTGTGAGCCTTTCCTTAACAGGAAGAACTTGAAAGCCTTAAAAAAGAAGCAAAAGATGCAAACCCTGCACTGCTGCTGCATCTGCTGCTGCTGCTTCTGCTGCTGCTGCTGCTGCTGCTGCTGCTGCTGCTGCTTCAGCTGACTCTATAGAGAGTCTCCCCCTTCCTAATATATCTCTTTCGCTTTGTGCGATAAAGCCGCCGCCTCTTATTTGTTTGCCAGCTTCTATTGGCAAACAAATTTAAACCCATTAGGGGCCCCCAGGGGGCCCCCGGGGGCCCCCAGGGGGCCCCCTGGGGGCCCCCAGGGGCCCCCCGGGGGCCCCCGGGGGCTCCCAGGGGCCCCCCAGCAGCCCACAGGGGCCCCCGGGGGGCCCCACAGGAAGCCCCCAGCAGTGGCAGCGAAAAGGACGGAGCAGCAGCTGCTGCTGCAGCCGCTGCTGCAGCTGCTGCTGCAACTCGCGCTGCTGCTGCTGCTGCTGCTGCTGCTGCTGCCATGGGGCCTGGAAGGCCCCTGGGGGCCCTTGTCTGGAGGTTAATAATGTCTTTTAATTATTTTTTCTGATTTTGCAAAACAAATTAAATAAATAATTTAATTTAATTATATTTAAATCTTTCAAATGAACTCGAAAGCGCAGAAAGCTGGCAGCAGCAGCAGCAGCTGCTGCTGCTGCTGCTGCTGCTGCTGCTGCATGCGCCGTCGGCTGCAGCCAGTGGGGCTTGAAGCAAATTTGCAACTTCAGAATTGTTCTTTTTGACATTTGATTTAATTATTTTATTTTTTTTTAATTTTAAATTAATTCAATTTATTTTATTTCAATTAAAAAAGAAATTCATTTTTTTTGCTCTTCTCCCCTGCAGCGCTTGTTTGCGCTGATACAGAGGCTGTACATACACCCCAAACCCTAAACCCTAAACCCTAAACCCTAAACCCTAAACTAGGCGAATATTAGCGCAAATAGTATGCACAGATAACAATCAATTGTGTGTGCACGCATTTAGCTAGCCAGCCCTAAGAGAGGCTAGCCAGCTAGCTAGCTAGCTGGTTAGCTAGCTAGCCAGTTAACTCGCTGACTAGCCAGCCAGCTAGCTAGCTAGCCATCTAGCTAGCTAGTTATTCGTCCCCGCCTCTAGCTTGCTAGCTAGCTAGCTAGCTAGATGAGTAAGAAGCCAATTGACCGTTAGATAACTAGTTGATTAAACTTCATCTGTTTACACAAATATATGAATATAAATATGTAAATATATAAATATATAAATTTATATATAGATTTATATATAGCTTGCTTTGCTTTTTATTTATTTATTTATTTGCACTTTTTAATGGCAGCCAGTGGCAGCCTCCGAGCTGGCCTAGCCATCTCAGTAGCCCCACAGCTAGCTAGCTAGCTAGCTAGCTAGCTACCTAGCTGACTAGCTAACTAGATTCGCGAGCAAAGAGTTAGCTAATTATCTAGCTAGCTAGCTAGCTGTTTGACTGTTTGTTGCTAGCTTGGCAGGCGTGGCTAGCTAGCTGCTGCTGCTTCTCGCTAGCTAGCCAGGCCTGGCTAGCTAGCTGCTGCTGCTTCTCGCTAGCTAGCCAGGCCTGGCTAGCTGCGGCTGCCCCGGCTTGCCCCAGCTAGCCAGGATGAGCTGCCTCAGATGGCCACAGTTCGCTGCAGCTAGCCACAGCTAGCTGCAGCTAGCCAAAAGCATCCCCCAGCTAGCCAGCCAGAAGTAGTTCCTGCTAGCCATAGCTAGCCTCAGCTAGCTGCAGCTAGCTGGAGCTACACGCAGCTAGCCGTAGCTAGCTCCAGCTAGCCGCAGCTAGCTCCAGCTAGCCGCAGCTAGCTCCGGCTAGCCGCAGCTAGCTCCAGCTAGCTGCAGCGTTGCCGCTTGCTGCAGCGAAAGAAGACTTTAAACCCAACAAAGAAGCATTAAGACAATTCTCATCCAATTGAAGAAAAGGCATTCTATCAAAAAATGCGAAATTAACTTTTTGAAAAAATGCTTTTTTGTTTTTAAATAAACTTTGCATGCGTTTTGAGGTGTATGTACACCCCGCTGGGCAAAACGCGGGGCGTACATACACCCCGTCTTTGCGCGTATTTGCCTTTTTGTGTAACTACTTTCTCAAATTAAAAATAAATAAATATCAAATAAATGTAAAGTTAATGTAGTATTATATATATTATCTCTATGTACAAGCTTATATTAACTTTATGTATATATATATATATATATATATATACATATGTTTGTATATATATACCCATATATATATATATATATATTTATACATCTATATATATATAAACGTACAAATATATATATATATATACGCATATATATATATATATACATATATATATATATATATATGCTTATATGTGCATACATATATATATATATATATAAGTTATATAATGAAGTAAACATTCATTAGCAAGGAATTGTTAAATCATATCTTTAAAAGTTTTGCATGCTGCTGCATGCAGCAGCAAAAGGCTTTTCTCTTGGGCTCCAAATACAATTAAAAATAAAAATGTAGATATAAATACAATTTATAAATATAAGTATACAAGTAAATATAAATATAAATATAAATATAAATATAAATATAAATATAAATATAAATATAAATATAAATATAAATACAAATGTAAGTGTAAATATAAATATAAGTAGAAACAAAATATAAACAACTGCGCTCAGGGGTATGTCCACCTCTCCGTTCCTTTTATTAATTCTTTTGCAGATCAGCAAATTTACCATTTTTAATTTTGCTTTTTTTATTTAAAAATAAATTATTACATTATTTATTTATTAATTTGCGTATCAGTCTTTTAATTTAAGTGTTTATTTATTTCTTTACCCACTGGTCTTTTCTCTTCTTCTCATATATATATGAATATATATATGTATATATATGTATATATTTACATATATATATACTTATATATGTATATATGTATACATATAAATAAGTTATATATTGAACTAAACATTCATTAGCAAGGAATTGTTAAATAATTTCTTTAGTGATGGATCTATTACTGAAGTTGTTGTTTCTTTGCTTCTTCGTTTCTTTACCATCCATTTTTCGTTTTATTTATTTATTAATTCATCATTTATTTATTTATTTATTTATTTATTTATTTATTTATTTTAATTTACTTTTTATTTGCTGTCACTTCACCTCCTAGAGAAGTCCGGGGCTGTCTTTGTGTCGGCAGCGTTTGGCGACGGTGTCTGGACATTGACGGTTCACGAATTCGGATTTTGAATTTGTTTTTATTTAAATTAAATTAAATTTGATTAAATTTAAATAAAAAAAAAACTAAATTAATAAAAAACAAAAAAAGCAAAAAAGAAAAAAGAAAAACGCTGAAAACGGCCGCTGCCGACGGGACGGCGGCACCGGACGCGGGGTGTATGTACAGCTGCTGCGCAAAGTCGAAGTTGAATTTCTTCTTTTTTCCACTTTTTTGAATTTCTTTTTCTTTTTGTTTTCTTTTTGTTTTCTTTTTTGACTGTAAGCCTCGAGAAGCCGCCGCGGGGCCGCTGCATGCGGAAGTCGGCGAGGCTTTTGGACTTGGCAGCTTTTCAAAGTTCAAAGTTGAAAAGTTGAATTCGAAATTCCAAACGAAAAAAAACACAAGTCCGCGAGATCTGCAGCGCCGCGCCTCCGGCCTTTTGGCCGCAAAGAAGGGGCAAAGGAATGGAGGATTTAAATTTTCCTTTTTGAAAAAATGGAAACTCAGGTGCTTCTCAGCGTCGCAGTTTCGCTGCTGCTGCTGCTGCTCGGGCTGCTGCTGCTGCAGCGCTGCAGCAGCAGCCAGCGCGCCGCAAACCGGGAGGAACTGGAGGGTTTACAGGCCACAAATGGCGAAGTTGAACGCCAAATGAAGAAACTAAAACACAAAAAACAAAAACAAAACTTCAAATCAAATGCGCATCCCCCGGAGTCGCAGAAACACTCCTCGGAGCCCCAGGTGCGTCGAGGTGTCTGTACACCTGAAATGGACTTTCAGGTGTACAGACACCTGAAATTGACTCCAGGTTGGCCGCTTCAAACTCCGTTTGAAGGCGAATTTCACTTCCATTTCCATTTTAAATTCATTTTTCGTCCAAAACAACTTCAATTTGCTTAGTTTGATGCACGAAATGGCCACTTTTTGCAAAAGTTGCAAAAGTGGAAAAGTTGCAACTTCGCGCAGCAGCTGTACATACACCCGGCGCGCGACCGCGGGATTTTGGACTTTTCTCTTTTTTCTCTTTGCGCATTTGTTTAATTGATTTATTTTTATTTTTAATTGAATAAAACCATTTTAAATGTCCAAAACTTCTGCAGCAAACGCCGAGTTTTCGCGAAAATGAACTTTTCGTGGACTTCGTTAAAGGAGTCAACAAACCCGTGGACTGCATCGCCGTGGCCCCGCATGCGCGTGAGTTAAAAAAGACTTTTAATATTTTTAATTCGAAGTTTCTTTTTCTTTTTTCGATATTTCCTTTTTTAATCTGAAAAGACTTATTCTTTTTCGACATTCGTTTAAATCTGAAAAGACTTATTCTTTTTTTGATATTCTTTTTTATGAAATCTGAAATTGCTTTTTTCTTTTCGGATATGTCCTCTTTTTGAATCTGAAAGTACTTCTTCTTTTTCCGGTATTTCTTTTTTTTGAAAAAGGCTTTTTCCCTTTTCTGGATCTTTCCTTCTTTTCTGCAATTAGAGACTCTATTTGAATTAATGTAAATTCCAAAATAAATTAAAATTTATTTTAAATTAAAATTTAGAATAAATTTTTATTGTTTTTTTAATTTTAATCTTTTGTTATTTCCAATTTTCTTTTAAGGCACTACTCCGCCGCGCTCGCGCAGCAGCGAAGTTTTATTTTCTTTCAACTCCGCCGGCCCCCCATTTTAATTGAACTCGTGAAATTAAATTAAATTGAATTAATTAAATTAAATAAATTAAATTAAATTAAATAACTCAAATTAAATTAATTGAAATAATTAAATTAATTAATTAATTAATTGTTTTTGCTGCAGCGCTGATAGCGGCAGCCACGGCCGACGGCAAAGTGCACGTGGCCTTAGACGGAGGCAGCACTTACTTTTTGAATTTTCGAGAAGACACTTTTTCTGCAATTGACTTTTGGAGTAAAGAAAAACAAAATAAAAATTCGGCTTTTCTCGCCGCCGCCATGGGTGAGCCTCCAGGTGTACGTACACCCCAACGCCCCTGCTCCAGCGCACACTGAGGTGTACGTACACCTCAGCGCCTGCTCAGGTGTACGTACACCTCAGCGGCTGCTCAGGTGTACGTACACCTCAGCGGCTGCTCAGGTGTACGTACACCGCAACGCGCAAAGCGACTTTCGGGGAGATTTAGGGTTTGGGGTTTGGAGCGCAGGGCTTAGGGTTTAGGGCTTGGGGTTTGGGGTTTAGGGTTTGGGGTTTAGGGTTTATGTATCTGCAGCCACGGAAGGACGAATGGTTTGTTTCGAAGTGAAAATTGAAAACAAGAAAGTGACGGGAATGAAGGAAGTAGGAAAACTTGAAGAGCTTTTGATGGACAAAAAGAATAAAGAATTAATTGGCAGCATTAAAAAAGAAAAATGGTTTTCTACTTTTCTGCTTTTCCACTTCTTTTGCTTTTCCCCCGTGCCTCTTTTGGGTGTCTGCACGTACACCCGGAAAACGGGGTGTACGTACACCTCAGGAGCAGCAGCAGAGTCTTTCGTTAGCGCGTCTTTTTGGAAAATTTGAACACTTATGGCGCAGTTTTTGTTGCAATTTGCACAATTAAGATCAGATTTAACATTTGAATTCGAATAAAAGCAATTTAATTAATTAAAAAATACTTTTTTGCTTTTTTTTGTGGACTCGGGGTGTAGATACACCGCAGCAAACACCCCCTGCAAAAAGGCGTCGTCGCCCAACTGATTTCCGGAAAAGGCCCTTGGGTGGTGTCTCGGGGCGACGGAGACGACACAGAGGTGAATTAAAAGATTAATTTAATTTATTTATTTTAATTTAATTCTTTTTTCCACAATTTAATCTTTTATTTCCACAAATTTACTCCCTTTCCCCCAATGCGCGTTTCCGGCGCCTCCGCCGCTCGCGGCCAAGCCGCCAGGTGTACGTACACCCCAACCGCGACGCTTCCCCCGCGCCCTCTTTTTGTTTCCTCACTTTTATTTATTTTAATTCCACTTTTGTTGTTTGCCGCCTGAAGAGTCCGGCGAAAAGAAAGTTGGAAAGTCTTTTGGGTTCTTGCAGACGCCTCAGGTGTACGTACACCCCAGCCCTCGCGAGCTGGCTAGTCGCGTTTGGGGTGTACGTACACCTGAAGCGCCGTTTTGAAATTTTTGCATGCGGCTGGTTTTGCGGGGTGTACGTACACTGGAGAGGGCGGGTTTTTGGGGATTTGTTTCGGAGTTTCTTTCATTTCTTTTTTTTTCTTTTTGCAGCTTCGCGTCCACTCCTACGAAGGAGATCTCCTGGCTTCCGTCGACACCAAACAAGTCCACAACCTCCAGCTTTCCGTCAGCGGCGACGGCTGGTCTGCCGCCACGAGCTAGCTAGCTAGCTAGCTAGCTAGCTAGCCAGCTAGCCAGCTAGCTAGCTAGATAGCTAGCTGGTCATTCTATTAGCTAGTCAGCTAGCCAGCTAGCTAGGCATATTGCTAACCGGCTAGGCAGTCGAGCAGACAGCCAGATAGCTAGCCAGCTAGCCAGGCAGCCCGCTAGCTAGCTAGCAAGCCAGCTGGTCAGCTAGCTAGCTAGCTGACCAGCTAGCTAGCTAGCTGACCAGCTGGCTAGCCAGGTGTAAACATGGACGTGCAACAGCTAGCCAGGTCGATAACTGCAGAGCTTCAGTTAGCTGGCTAGCTAGCTAGCTAACTGGCTAGCTGGCTAGCTAGCTGGCTAGCTAGCTGGCTAGCTGCCTGGCTAGCTGGCTAGCTAGCTGGCTGGCTAGCTAGCTCATCAGTAGTTAGCACGCTTGCCTGCAACTCTTCACGCTTTAAACTCTAAACACTTGCCGCTAAACCCTAAACCCTAAAGACTCCCCGCCAAACCCTAAACCCTAAAGACTCCCCGCCAAACCCTAAACCCTAAAGACTCCCTGCCAAACCCTAAGCCCCAGAGCCTCTCCGCAAACCCTAAACCCTAAACCCTAAACCCTCGTGCGTTTCGGTTTGCTGCAGCCTCTTTGGCTGCGCGGCCTGGGCCCCAGGAGTTAAAATATTTGAAGTGAAGGCAAAAGGCGGAAACTTCCAAAAGGTGAAAAGACACTTGCGCTTGAGGTGTACGTACACCTCAAGGCTCGCGGCGGAGCGCGGGGTGTACGTACACCTCGGGTCCTTTGCGCGTTTGGAAAAATTAAAATTAAAACTAAAATTAAATTAAAATTAAAATTAAAATTAAAATTAAATGAAGATAAAAGAATAATGAAGTTAAAAGATTAGTTGGGAAAAGACGCAAAAAGTCCAAGTCAAACGGCCGAAGAAAACCCCAAAAAAGGGTTTGGGGAAGGGTTTGCTGCAGCAAAACCCTAAACCCTAGCGGCGAGTTCGAAGGCCGCAAAACCCCAAAAAAGGGCTTGGAAGCGGCGCTTAAAGCGAGGTTTTGTTTGCTGCTGCTGTTACTGCTGCTGCTGCTACTGCTGCTGCTGCTGCTGCTGCTGCTGCTGCTGTTGCTGCTGCTGCTGCTGCTGTTGCTGCTGCTGCTGCTGCAGCTGGAGAAAGCCATGGACGTGAAGAGCTCTTCGGGCTTAATTGCTTTTTGCATTTCTGAAGATTCAAAAAGAGCTGCTGTTGTCAACAAAGGGGGAGGGTTTTCTCTGTGGCGCCTCGACGTCCGCCACCAGGCACGCAAACCCTAAACCCTAAACCCTAAACCCTAGCCCGCCCTAAACCCTAAACCCTAGCTGGCCCGTACCCTAGCCGGCACTAAGCCCCAAACCCTAAACCCTAGTTCATGGCAGCGAGGAGGGACAGGGGCTCAACGGACAAGAAGTCCTGACCGATCGAAACCACGCAGGTTTAGGGTTTAGGGTTTAGGGTTTAGGGTTTGGGGTTTGTTCTGCAGGCCGGGGAAGACACGAAGAAAATCACAGAGACGACAGTGCCGTTGGAGTCAAGCGGCCGCACGACACTTCGTAAACCCTAAACCCTAAACCCTAAACCCTAGACCGTAAACCCTTGGGTTCCGCAGCTGCAGAGTCCCACCGCCAGAGAACCAGCTGGCAAATTAGGGGGCTGGGGTTGGGGCCTTCTCCACGCGCTAGGGTTTAGGGTTTAGGGTTTAGGGTTTAGGGTTTAGGGTTTTGTTTCAGACTTTTCCAGAGACGGGGAAGTTATAATTGTGGCTACTGGAAGCACTTTGCACTTTTTCCGCGCAGCAGAACTTCAGCTGTTCAAAGTAAACCCTAAACCCTAGAAACCCTAAACCCTAAACCCTAAACCCTAATTGGGCGTTCCCGTTAGAAGGCTTATGCACTGCTGCTGCTTTGACAACCTCTGATTTAGGGTTTTCAGGCAGTGAGGCGGGGGTTTCGGATGAGGGTTTAGAGTTCGTGATTGGGGTTTAGGGTTTATGATTAGGGTTTAGGGTTTATGATTAGGGTTTAGGGTTTGTGCTGCAGACTGTGGAGCACGTGACGAGCCAGCCGATCGAAAGTTTGATTGTTGCTCCTAACAACAAATTCATTCTCCTAAGCTCCGTAAACCCTAAACCCTAAACCCTAAACCCTAAACCCTAATCGCAAGCCCTAAACCGTAAACGCTGGCCGCAACCCCCTAGTGGACGTCTCCAGCGGTTAAGAGGCGAAACGTTAGCGCACTTGAGCAAGCATGCGCAGTGTCTGCAAACCCTAAACCCTAAACCCTAGTCCGTAAACCCTAAACCCTAGTCCGTAAACCCTAAACCCTAGTTCTGCGTGTGCCTTGCAGAAAGGCCTGCGTCCCGTGATCCTCCGGCTTCCGCAGTACTCTTGAATGGAATTGAAAAAGTGAAAAAATGCAAAAAGAATTATCTGAAAACCCCGCAGTTGGGGTGTACGGACAGCTCGCGCCGCTGCATGCATGCAGCGGCTGGGGTGTATGCGGAGCTTGCATGCGCAGAGGCTTAATAATTGCGACAAATTGAACTCTAAATGTCTTTATTTTGCATTAATTTCCAAAATTGAACTCTAAATGTCTTTATTTATTCAATTAAATGTCTTTATTTATTCAATTAAATGCTTCCTCCCATTCAAAATGCACTTGCGCCTTCAGTGGGTGCTCAGGTGTACGTACACTCGGGTGTACGTACACCGCAAAAAGGCTCAAAAACTCTCCACAAAAAAATAAAATTCTTTTTTATTTTTATTAAAATTCGCACTTTCACTTTATTTTCTCTCCGTGGAATCTGCAAATAAATAAATTCGAAAAACAAAAAATAAAAATAAAAAATAAAATCAAACGACGCATGCAGACATAATTCAAGTGTACGTACACTGCACCCAAATATACTTAAAAGCTTCGCCAGCCATCCCTGCACCTACTCGGCTAGCTCGCCAGCTAGCCCGAGGCTAGCTAGCTAGCTAGCTAGCCAGCTAGCTAGCTAGCTAGCTAGCTAGCTGGCTAGCTAGCTGGCTAGCTAGCTGGCTAGCTAGCTAGCCCGCTGTGAATGCGCAGCCACTCGAAACTCTTCGCTAGGCAACTTGAGAAATAGAAAAGCTTCCTCGAAAGCTTTAAGGAAATGCTGTTAATGCAAAAAGAGCGACGCCTCCCTGCTGCTGCTGCTGCTGCTGCTGCTGCTGCTGTCGGGCGACGCAAGCAGCTAGCTAGCCACGCCCGGCTAGCCACCGCTAGCTAGGCGTTGCTGGCTACTTGCTTTTGGCTAGCCGCAGCTAGCTGGACTTAGCTAGCTCATACTGCCCCAACTGGCTAGCTATACTTAGCTAGCCACCGCTAGCTGGCCACAGCTAGCTGGTCACATTTAGCTAGCTGCAGGTAGCTAGCTGCATGCGCTGCAATTCGGAAAGAATGGGGCCTCTGCTGCTCTGGCTGCCGCCACAGCTAGCTAGCAAGATAGCTAGCTAGCGAGCTGGCTAGCTAGCTAGCTGGCTAGCTAGCTGGCGGGGGCCCCCACTGTGCAGCTAGCCCGCTGGCTAGCTGGCTAGTTGGCTAGCTGCCTAGCAAACTGACTGGGCAGCTAGCTAGCTAGCTGGCTGGCTAGCTGGCTAGCTAGCTGGCTAGCTAGCTGGCTAGCTAGCCAGCTAGCTAGCTGGCTAGCTGGCTAGCTAGCTTGCTAGCTAGCCACGCAACGACTCTGGAGAAGAGAACAGACTCCATCACTGATGGTGTCTGTGACGGTGTGCTGCTGCGATGAGGGGCTCCGCTGCTGCGTCTGCTGCTGCTGCTTCTGCCGCTGCCGCCGCTGCTGCTGCTGCTGCTGCTGCTGCTGCTGCTGCAGCGCGGCCTCCAGCTCCTTGTCTCTCCTTCGCCATCACATAAGCCACAATTTCCGCAGAAGTGGGAGAAGCTGTGGGGCCCCTTTGTTTGCTTTTCAAAGCTGTTTCTATTTCAGCTTTCACGCTGCACTCCAGCAGCAGCTGCTGCTGCTGCTGCTGCTGCTGCTGTTGGTCTTGCAGCTCGGTTTCCTGCTCTTCCGCCTGCTGCTGCTCGCGCCAAGGGTCCTGCCACCTTGCTGCTGCAGCAGCAGCAACTGCGGCAAATACATTTCCCTGGGAAGCCAAAAGAGAGAACTGCAGCAAAGAGCAAACAGCAGCTGGCGAACTTGCTGCAGCGGCAGCTGCCGCGGCAGCAAACCAGCAGCAAAAGAAGCAGCAAACAGCTGCGGCAGCCCCTCCAGCTGCTCCAAGCAGCAGCAGCGGGAGACTTGCTGCAGCACGCGCCGCAGCACGAAGAGCTGCAGCAGCGCGTTCTGCTGGTGTACAGACACTGCAGCAGACGGCGAGAAGCAGCAGCAGCAATCCATTCCCGTCAAAGCAGCAACATGTCTGCAGCAAAACAAACATTTCATTTATTTCTTTTAATTGCTGCTTCATTTATCCACTTTGCTGCTTCTTTGCTGCACCAAAGGCTCTCCTCCACGTGCAGATAAAGCCGCAGCAGCAGCAGCAGCAGCAGCAGCAGCAGAAGCCGCCACAGCAGCAGCAGCAGCAACACAACCGCCTCAACAGCAACAGCAGCACGACCCGCCCCGGCAGCAGCAACAGCAGCAGCTGCACAACCCACCCCAACAGCAGCAGCAACACAACCTGCCTCAGCAGCAGCAGCAGCAGCAGCAGCAGCAGCAGCAGCAGGGCTCACGCATGCAGGTCCAGCAGCAGCGCATGCAGCGCCTCCCTTGTGAGCGCCAGCTCTACGTGCTGCGGCAGCTGCCCTCCTTGCTGCTGCTGCTGCTGCACCAGCAGCAGCAAATCTTCCACCTGCCACCCCAGAGCCCAGGCCGCTCGCTGCAGCGGACTGGCCACTCGCCAGTCTATCACGCCCTCGCTGCTGCTGCTGCTGCTGCTGCTGCTGCTGCTGCTGTTGCTGCTGCTGCTGTCCGCTCTTGCGGGAGCAGCAACTGCTGCGCGGGAAGCACACAGGGGAGGGGCCAGAATGCGAGCAGGCTCGGCGGCTGCAGCAGCAGCAGCAGCAGCAGAACCCGTCGCTGCTGCTGCTGCTGCTGCTGCTGCTGCTGCTGCTGCTGAAAAAGTATATCCCTCATCACTACGCGCATCTGCATGCGCGGTGTCTCCCAAACTGCAATCTGTAGAAAGCGATGCTGCTGCTTGCTGCTGCTGCTGCTGCTGCTGCTGCTGCAGCTGCGTCAGCAAAGGTCCCTGATGCTGCTGCTGCTGCTGGTGGGGCTGTTGTCGCGGCTGGAGCAGCAGCAGCAGCTCCTGCTGCTGCTGCTGCTGTGCCTTGGAGTAAGTCTTGCTAAAGCTCTCCGAGAAAACCTGCTGCTGCTGCTGCTGCTGCTGCTGCTGCTGGTGTCTCTGCTTCACACAAATCCCGTCTTGCTGCTCCGCCTCTTTCCTCGCCCTCACTGCTTGCAGATAAGCGTTTCTGCAGCCACCCAAACCCTAAACCCTAAACCCTAAACCCCAAACCCTAAACCCCAAACGCTAAACCCTAAACCCTAAACCCCAAACCCCAACCCCTAAACCCCAAACCCCATCCCGAATCCTTGCCGTTCACCACCGAGTCCCGAACCCCCCGCCCCCGCCCAACCCCCAAACCCCAAACCCTAAACCCTAAACCCTAAACCCTAAACCCTAAACCCTAACCTGAATCCGTGTTTTTTGACGGTGAAGTAGCGGCGAACTCGCTTGCCCTTGATGTGCCAGCTGGCTGCCCAGGCTTTATAATTGCCATCTCTTTTGTAATAAACTCCTCCGATTTTGGGGAGTTCTTTGTCTCTGGGATCGTCTCCGGGATCGGGATCGTCTCCGGGATCGTCTCCCTCCTCCTCCCCACACTCCTCCTCCCGCTCCTCCTCCGCCGCTGCTGCTGCTGCTGCTGCTGCTGCTGCTGCGGGGCTCCGCGGCGAAGACGGGGACCCGGGGCCCCCGCACTCAGACGCGCCTCCTGCTGCTGCTGCTGCTGCTGCTGCTGCTGCTGCTGCTGCTGCTGCGGGGGGCGAAGGATCCGCAGCAGCAGCGTCAGCAGCTGCTGCGCCTGCTGCAGCACGCAGCCGCCGCTCCATCAGGGCCCTGCAGCAAAACAGCAGCAAACCACGCGCTGCTGCTTCCCTGGGAAATTCCAACAGCAGCAGCAGCAGCAGCAGCAGCAGCAGCAGCAGCAGCAGCAGCGGGAGAGGGAAGGGGTACCTGCAGGCGGCATCATCTTTTGCTGCAGCTGCAGCATGGGCTCGTTCCTGCGTGGCTGCATTGCTGGCTGCTGCTGCTGCTTCCTTGGCGCCGCCTGCTGCAGCAGCAGCAGCAGCAGCAGCAGCAGCAGCAGCAGCGCTGCTCTTGCTCTGGTGCTTCCCCAACTCCTCAGCAGCAACAGCCCAAGCAACAGCAGCATCAACTCCCTGCAGCAGCAGCTGCAGCCGCCGCTCCATAGCAGCAAGTTGAGCAGCAGGAGAAGCAGAAGGGGCCATGGAAGCAAAAGTGTTGGCGACCCTCAGGGGGGCCCCCCCCAGGGGCCCCTGCTGTACCCTGTGGGGCCCCACAGGGGGGCCCCCCGGGGCCAGGGGGGCCCCCCCGGGGGCCCCCCCCGGGGGGCCCCCCCCCCTGCGGGGCCCCAGGAGCGACGCAGCGAGCTCGCCCTGGTCCCCCGGCGCTGCTGCTGCTGCTGCTGCTGCTGCTGCTGCTGCTGGGGGCGGTGCTGCTGTTGCTGCTGCTGCTGCTGCTCCTGCAGCAGCAAAACGGTCCACGAGGTCTCTGTCGAAAACTTGAAAAAGAGATAAAGGCAGAGGAGAAGATCGGACAAGAGAAACTGCTTTTTGTCTTGCTGCTTCGAAGCCGTCTTCGCCCACGGGAAAGTGGCGAATCCCCACGCGGTACCTGCAGCTGCTGCTGCTGCTGCTGCTGCAGCTGCTGCTGCTGCTGCTGCTGCTGCTGCTGCTGCCCACAGACTCCAAGTAGTAAGCCACCCAGCACCGCCCGTGCTCGTTCCGCTGGTACGTCACGCCCAACACCTCCTCCAGCTCCTGCACACAAACCCTAAACCCTAAACCCTAAACCCTAAACCCTAAACCCTACACGCACACACTGAACGCCAAGACATTTGGGAATGGACGAGCAAGTCTGGTGTTACCTGGGGCCTAAAAACTAAAGCCTAAACCCTAAACCCTAAACGCTAAACCCTAAAACCTAAACCCTAAACCATAAACAAACCCTAAACCCTAAACCCTAAACCCTAAACAGACCCTAAACCCTAAACCCTGCACCCTAAAACCTAAACCCTAAACCCTACGGGGATGAAGGGGTAGTTGGTGGGTTCTTCTTCCACTTTTTCCGCGTCTCTGCGGATGCAAACCG
>NW_013654565.1:0-19260 GCF_000499385.1 Eimeria necatrix
TGCCGAAGCTGCCCAATGTTTATGTGTACAGACGCTGCCGCACTGGAATGTGAACAGCGTGTGCGCTGAGAATGGTTTGCGATCGTCGCCCAAGAGACTGCGCGTCACTAAGCTGCACGTTGAAACGTTTCACGCAAGCAACGCGCACGCTGATGCCAATAAGAACAGCAATTGCTTTTTGGCGCAACAGAAGCCCTAGAAGTTTGTCGTTACAGGCGCACATTCGACTTAAATGCCACTAACGCACCTTTGCCTGCATCTGTATGCTTCCTACACAAACCAGTACATGAGCACCGATACGCCAAGACAGAATGAACTCACCACTCAGCGTAGGTAAGTAACCATCGTTCGGCTTTGCTTGTTCAATGCAAACAGCAGCGAAGCGCGTGTGCCACCGTTTTCCTTTTCAGCGCTTGCCGCTTAGGTTTTGGTGTTGTCACGTATGTCAGGTTGACAGAATTAGCGAGCTAGAATTCTTGTTGCATATCAGGAAACATATATTCGCGCATAAGCATCTGTGTGCTGGTTGAACACGCGTAACGCAAGGTGTCACGCACATGCTATATTCCTCGTGTAGTCGGCTGATTTCGATGCAGCCTCTGTTTCGTGTGTTTTTTGACTTATCGCAAATTCGAACAAGCATTCAATAAGAATAACGCGTGATAAGCGTAGCCAATATAAATTCAACGGAATTCAAAGTGCTCGTATTAAAACGTTAAGCAGGGATCATGTGGCTTTGAGGAGCCACAAAAACGCCGTCATGCATTTCAATGCAAAAAAATATAGTCCGACTACCAGATAGAAGCAATTGTATTCGGTTTCTAGCTTGTGCGGACATGTACGGAGACGGGCAAGGATTCTTCCGGGACAACCTGTTGTCCCTAATCTCTCGTGTCAACGCAGAGGTGCAACGTAACTACGGTTTTCAGATGTGAATATGATTCTTTCCACCACGTGGACGTACAAACTTGACATATAGACGGCAACTGGCATCTAGACATTTCATGCAAAAATGCGTCTTTTTCGTGGCGCTGCACAATTGTAGCAGATGACTGAGCTCCGCCCGACGTCCTTAATTCTTCGCATAACACGTAGCATACCCGCAGCTTCTGACTACGGAGCTAAAGTCATAATCATGAAATGTCGATGATAGGTTGAATGCTATTTTGTCGAGACACAGAGGCAGCACAAGCACTGAAGGAGCGATTTAAAGGTTGCGCATATCTGTTTGTTGAAACACACGTAATGACGAGAACTCGTACGAAGCATCACAAGCAAGCGCTGGTGCCTAACTTTAGGGTTCACTAAACAGCAGGCTAACGCCAAGCAGCAAACATTTGACGGCGAATCACCATATTTTGTCTACTCAAACGTTGCGCTCATCATGGCATACTCCCTGCAGGGTCAAGTGTATGCTAGAGGCTGCTCTTTATTTCTCTTGCAAAGTCTACTACTCACTGAGCAGTCCAAAATAAATCCGACATATAGTCGCTCACGAGGGACGGAAAATGTTCTGGCACGACGATGCCTATGAAATATTTTTAGAGTCCAAGAGCTCAAGCGCCTTTATAGGATACAGATATGTTCATCATTTTTCGATGTGTATACGCTTCAAAGTGTCAGCATGTCGGTGGAGGTACTAAATTTGTTTGTTGTGTTCGTGAATATACGTCCACCAAGGACCCAGACCCGCTGCACTGCCTGATCAAGTAACTGTAACCATGCATTTGAAGTTTCATCATTGGCGACTGTCAAATGAGCTACTTTGTACTCCAAACCGATATTACGAGAATTCAAACTTCATGTTATTCTTGCGCCCCTATTGAACCCATCACAAAGCGGCGAGTGGCCAACACTGCAAAACACCATCTTCACCAGACATAATCATTTTAAACGCGATGTTATAAACAGTATTAAATAGTACAGCATAATGATGTAAAATCCAACTGGCAACAGCATGGCGAGCTCCAGCGCAACAAGAGTCCCAACTGTTTTTGAAATGATGCATATCAAAAACCAAATAAGAGAATGGCAAGATTGAAAGTTTCCTCATTGAATGTTTATTGCGTTGTACAAATAAGATAAAGTTCAAACACGCACTGGAGAGCGTGTTTTCACGAGCGTCACAAGTGCAGTATGTCACACTCTGCGCGAAGTAACATGGGGGCCGATGCTTCGTCACAAAGCAATCATTCATTTGGCTAGCATCAGATGATAGCAACACGAAAAAATAAAAACCCAAAATGCAGCAGATCTCCAAAATATCCTCGAGCCTGTTTTTGATACTCAGTCATGAAAGTCCAACGAAGCCCGGTTTGACGCACTGGCTGCGTCACATGAAAATGTGGAACGGGCCGTCCCCCAGCGTTCACAGCCATGAACATTTAAGCAGGTAGAATCGTATGAAATGTAGAACTGTTCGTTTTCAAAAACGTTTCCCGTCCTATACTCCTCTTTTTGGAGTAAAATCCAGAAAAATCACTTGGCAGTTCCATATATAAGAAAATTCACAAGCGCATTCACTTCCGTACTTCGCATTTATAGTCAGCGTTTCACAAAACCGCACGTATTTACTTGATCCATTTACAGCAATCCCAATCCAGCAGCCTGCACACAGCGATCTGCAACAAAGTCAAGTGTGCAAAGACATTGTCAGTGACTATTTTCTAGTCTCACACTGACAAAACATACCAGCTGGAGACAAGCGAGAGAAATATTCTCCTACGATGTTCGCCTTGACCCAAAAGATTGTGGCTCACAGAACACAATCCAGTTTGTTTGTCAACGCATTATCTTTGCCTCTTCAATCATAATATTTATTAACACGCAGGATTCAACACGTATTAAAAAGCTGTTCTAACACATTGAATCGGGCGACTGTTCTGGCACATCGAATCGGACAACCCCGTGAGAGTAGAAAGTGTATTGTCAATTAGACAGTTGCGTTGGCGGTGCGAATCAGCCCCTTTTAAGCACTCCAAGAAAAGCTCTACAAATTCTTCCTGCAGACGAATGCAAGGCTCCATTATGCGGACAATTGTAGCTTGTGATGTCTAAAAACCAGTCGAACACTTACTCCCTGAAAGATTGTTGCAAATATTGTCTCATGCAATGGTATCACCATCGTACAGGAAGCCAAACATCGCGGAGTTCCCCGGTTTCGGATCAGTGTCATTCCACTGACAGCCCTCATTGTGTATCGATACCAGCACGCGAGACTTCGACCTTATACCGCGTAGACTCACGGGTATTCATTCGCAGCAGAGAACAAACTCTTTAGCATTGCAAAGACAGAAATATTCTCGATGCAAAACGCAGACGCTGCAATCTGCTTAATCAATTCATGGGTACCATGATCACTGTCAATTTGTCAAGAGCTTCATTAGAATACAAATTGTTACTGCGAAGCTGTCCATAGGTACTTCCTGCTGCAGGGTTTGCACTCGCCTTCCGCAATAAATTGACAGACAATAACGTAACCACTGTACTACTAACGGACCTATGAATTTAGGCAGGCTCGATACATCTACAAAACATGTGGGATGGATGCACCTGGTTATGATATTCCGGAGGCTACTTCATAGACTGCTTTGTAATGCGCGCAGTATGCTTTTACTTCACATAGACTCATGGATATTCGTGACACCATAAAGCACGATTAGCCAAACATAAGCAGCTCGTCATCCTCCTCACCATCTGTGCCCCAGTTTGTATATTATATTTACCCTGTGTTCAAACACGGCCTGCACAGCACACATGCAACTCCACATACCCCTTTCTAGCAGACGTGTGTTCGCCACCATGCACCTGCATGCGTATCAGCGACAAAAAAACCCAAGTAGGTCAAACGGAACGCTGAACACAATGTTTCATCATACGTCGGCGGTAATTCATATCAAAACCCACGTCTCATGTACCCAATTTCGTATCTGTGTAGTCCAAGCCAGCTGTCAAATCTCATACCGGCAGTCCCTGCACTTCTACGTACACAACTGATTCGTGCCTAATATTCACCCACGCCACCAAATCAGCAATGCTATTCTCGTTGTATGTTCCATTAGAGGTGTGTACTGGGCACGGCGCATGCAAACTTGCCAGGCCATGGTTGCCACGGTTTCAAAGATTCTTTGTATGGCAGTTCGTAGATCCATTTAAAGCCCCTTGGAAACTTACAGGCTGCGATAACCTAATTTAGAACATTTTTGAGTCGTTTTGTCACAGAACACGGCGGATCAGCGGATGCTGTCAACTGTAGCAACGCATCTAGAATTCAGTCGATTGACAGCTTAGCAGCTAATTTAGCCGTCATTTTTTAAAATTCGGGATGTTTTCCAGTCCTTGCAAAAGCTAACATTTTCCCTGCCTGAACCCAAATTTTCTTACGATACTCAACAATATTCAATACTGAAGACTATGAAAGAACACCGAAAAGCAGAAAACGTTTTGCACTCCAGCCGTTTGCGCAGGGAACGAATCGAAGCAGAAACACTCTTTGCGAGAAGACATAGATTCCCGTGCATCCGACAGAAGACAGGCACGCGTAACCTTCTTTCACTCCTCAAAACGAGCTGAGCAGCGTGTGCAACGTAACAACACACCGACGCTTACTCCCTAGAAGCAAGCATTATAATGAGACACCCCTGCTTTATATTTTCATTCCAATATCGGCTGCTTCCGCCTAACGGTGCGCACAAATCCAATGGATCGCTGCAAACTGAGGCCACTCTGAGACAACATGCTTATCTCGGCATTTCTTCGAAATGCCGAGATACGCATGTTGTCTCTGTGGTTAAAAGGGCTCCTAGCAGCAGTGAAAGAAGCTACCAGCATCTCCTTAATTCCGGCAACACTATGATGTAGAATGTTCTGTTGCCGCATATGCATCACGCGACCGTATCATATGCTGCATGATTCGAGCAACTGATCCACACTCTTGGAAAGAGCAACATAGAATCAGGAAGACTTCATATATGTGCGCCTAAATACAATTTAGTAAGAGTACCTCAAACCGCAGCTTGCTCAAACGCTTCGTGCACCCGGAGATCAGTCTGATGAGTCATAATTTGTTATGACTCATCAGGCTGGTCTCCGGGTGCACATGCCCGATTATGAGTATCACGTCATTGCTTGAACAATTTACTCCGCAGCTTAAGCGGACGCGTACCGACTGCATGCCAAACGAAATTGTATGCATGCTGCACCAGCACATGCAAATTGTCCTTCAAATATATGCACAAATATCGGCAACCGGACTACTGAATATAGATACATGCGGCACCGAGCAGTCGCTGGAAGTAACATCAAAGCAACCTGTCAAAATCGCCATACGCCCCGTCTCAAACTCATGATTTTTAATGTGGACAAGATAATACTCATGTCCAAGGTAAAACAGGAGAATTCTTACGTGCACAGCCCAGTCCCGCCTAATCTGCGCTCAAGTCACTAATTGAACAGCCATGCTCTTGCACGATATGCAAACACATTTCCTTAATTAGGCAACAAGCAAGAAATGTTCACGTTTACGAAGCCCGCAGATCTTCTTCCACATCTTTCCCATAGCTGGCAAAAGAAGCACTTGAAATGCTTACACCCTAAAGGAAGGCAGATCTGCTAATTTACACTGCCAGTTGCACCACAGACGGCAGTAAGATAACGTGAACACAATGACTCAACTGAAACCTCCTCACAGACCTCGTACTGACGTTTTCCCTCAAAAAGGAGTTACTTCAATACTCAGTGGTAAGAATTGTTTTCGAAACTCCAACATGGAGGCTTCATATCTGTCGGTATGATGACAAGAACCCTCCATGGAATATAGAAGCCTTTTTGCTCCAACCGTCTTCGCCGAAATTTATGTCACCTTTAAAGCCAACGAAGGCAAGCGCTTGTCGTGTAGTACATGATGAACAGACTGCTCGATTTGATTATTCACCAGAACATTTGTCCCGGCAAATCTGTCTACCTGAAACACGCGTTTGCGAAGTGATTATATTATTGCGAGTGACCGATATTTCTGAAATCTGGAACGCCGGCGTTTGCCTCAAACGGCTAAATGCAGTGTCGGCAGAGTGCCAGAACGTGCAACGCCTTCAAGTGCTGAAGCAATTTCGCCTTGCTGTCAGGGAAGCATCCTATTAAATACGGCGCGAAAGTGCTTCAGCACTCTATGATGTTGCACTTTGTGGCACTCTATCGACTCTGCATTTAGTCGATTGACGCAAATGCGGACGTTCTGGATTCCAGCAATATCGAACCCTCGTCAGTCCTCAAATCATAAAAAGTATGCTTCTCAATGACAGCACACAGAAAGCAGCACGGCAGCAAATGAATTGCTTAGTAATCGACGACAAAAGCACCACATCAACGGGTTGGTGCAATAATAAGCGCTTCAGATGTGCTGGCGAGCACGCGACATTGACAAAAATTAACTAAATTGTTTTCCAAAGCTGTATACCATACTTGAACGCACTATATACTCGCAGACGCTGTCACTGCTATTCAAAACAAAAGATTTGCCACAAATAATATATGGAGTCCTATGCTTTCATGACTTCTTGCATACCCGATTAAGATCGTTGCTACGCACCGGCTGCACCCCAGGTGGAGAAATCAGCATCTCTCACCAGCCCTTAGATGCTGGCAAGAATTCCTCTTTATATGATGAAAAAAAGGCAACTAAATAGGACAAGCAAGGAAACGTTGAGGTGACTGCCACGCATGCTTTCAAGAAAAACCACAAAGCTGTTTCGAAAACAATAGCTTCTGTCATGATAGAAACTATGCTGCGCGAAAATGTGTTAGCTATTTGTAAATCAATATGGTATAATATTTGGCGCAGGCATTTTGGAAAATCCGAGTAATGCAAACTTACTGTCTGTACAAGAATCTCTTGCAATCATCGCAGTTTTTCCCTCCCACAGAGCGGCACGGTACCTTGTACTGACGAAGCGAGCACAATTCGTGTCCACAACTGATGAGCAGATTCGCAGCAAGCTTACTGGCCGTCTCTCTTCACGATGCCGCCGGAGCCTTAGAGTCGCAAATAATCAAATCGTCGCAGGAAATCTATCGGATCTACGGAATACCAATTTTAAAAAAATATGTCAATCAGTAATACAGCAAACGTATAGTCCTGCAGCGGTTTGTGCAGCTCATCGATCACACTATTTTGTAAAAACGCACAGACCTCGGCCCGCATGCGAACAAACGCCTCAGTCCCTTTGATAGCCAAAAATTGAGAGCCTTCACGGCTCGACGAGAGCGCTAGCGGAAATCGCTTATGAAAGTGGACACACTCCCTAGCAATTCATGGATTTCCAGCTACGCAGTCGGATCTCCTGCCGTTTTCTTTTCCGACAATCTTGCTCAAACTCAAATCAAAAGCTGGCATTGCGTCAGCAGATCATGTTGGGGCATGATTTTGCTGTGACAGACTCCGTTGCACGCTCTGCATGCAGGTGTGCATTCAAAAGGTGCATGCGTGCCAAGGAAGACCGGGGCTTTGTGAAAGGGGTTACAAGCATCTTCATCACTTCCCAAGACTGTACTCCAGAACTTTCCACCGCCTCACTGGTCTTCAATTGCACCTCTCCAAGAGCAATCACAGAACCCAAATAACGTATCCAAATCATAATCTGCTAACGTTTAATTCAGGAAGCATGCGCGTGCTAGGAGATTAGCCAGACGCATAACCGACGAGGCTGCCTGAGAATAGATTGGCTTCAAAGAAACAACGTACGTAAGCGTTTCAGTTTTCTCGCATACATTTTACAAGCAATAATCACCATCCTGGTTGTAAACAGCATTTCGGCTTCTCACAACTGTGGACACGCCTTCAATGGTGGGTGAATGCTGTTTCCACATACTGGCTGCACTCCGCACAAAGATGTTGAAGCATCTGCACAGGTCACGAGACCTAGCTACCACTGCTCTGCACGTATGCTTGCAAGGAAGGAGCTCAAGTGTGCCAAACGCTTCAAAAAGCAGACGATAATAAGCGAAACTGACAAAAACAACGCAGTTGTGAGTAACAGGTCTTCGCAACTGTGAGCGCTGACACTGTGATGGGCCAACCGCTACTTGAGCGTCTGAATCGGCCTTTTTATATCCGTTAACAACTCTCCAGTATGGCTGGGTATTAGGAGTGACGCGCGAAAGATGCAGCAAAAGGGCCATTCATTGCTTGCAAAACTCTAAGGGCCTTTTTCGTAACACAAGTAGTGCTAATAACCAGAGCACTCCCAAAGCCTACAAGCTGTAGCCGGAAAGTATGGGTTGTGCACAAAGCCTTTACCGAAATGAGGCAAGCCGTTTAAGTATGATGATTCGAAATGCATCTCTTTATAAGAATTAGCCGGCAGTATGGCTACTGAGCGTGTCTCTTTAACTTAGTGCTGCGGCCTTTATAGTATCCAACAAGCGCTTGTATGTGAGCGCAGCAAGAGCATGAAGCAGTCAGCATTTGTTCTAAAATCCCGAAAGACGAGTGAGTTCCCAACAGTAAACATTTTACCAGCATCTGCTTTTTGGAGTCCAGTTACCTTACCGGAGCTCAGCTCTTCCAATATTTCAAAATATTCTTCTCACATGTCATTTATGCCCAAGATATTTAAGCAGTCAAGGATCGCAAGATATCGTAGTTTGCCAGAATATGCACAGAGAGCGGAAGGTGATAAAAAGAAGGTGACCTCTTGCCGGCGCTTACACCCTGAACGTTCATTACTACAGGATTCATTATTGTGAGGATAGGCGAGAGCTCTTTTTGCCAGAGAGAAATCGCCAAGAGACACTGTAAAGCCACCAAGCATTCAGAGAAACAACAGCTCATCAATAGGCAACAAGTCAATTCTCCTATTCTGCTACCAAACCATATACATTAGACCGAGCCCCTGTCCACATACAATCTACACTCCGCATAGATATGTCGAAATGCCACTATAGTATTCAAATGAGTAACACTATGTCTCAGCTCGCATGCCGATAATATGTTCACCTGTTTGAACTGAACAGGCACTAAAGAGATTCTGCATTGCGTAGTCACACAAATTGCAACGGATGTGCTGGCCCAGTTTTTAATTCATGACGTCTTATCGGGACAAAAAATCGACAGTTGTGGAGCCAGAAGAAAGCGCTCAGAAATGCCGGGCGCACGACGAGTTATACTGAATCAACAGGCAGTTTCTTGCTTGCTTGCCAATACAGCTGCGCACTAGGCACAATGCAAGAAACTGCGCTGTAGCAGAGGCAGCCTTTGCTTGCAAGTTACTCCAATCTTATTTCGCATCTAAAGCGCGAATCCTATTCCCTTCTTTTTAAAGACGTACATCCTGAAATGAAATTATACGACAATGGTGTGATTATTCTCAATAATGCAGCAGAGTAGTTGATGCTGGGATTTGAGAGCTATGATTAGGTGCCGAGACAACCGCTTCCCAAAATGACTTCACAATATCGCGTAAGGCTTTAAGAAATGATAACGATGTTTCATTCGCTAGAATCAAAGCTTCAGCACACGTAGTATACTCAGTCAAAAACGATCGAACCCAACATAGCGTAAATGTGGAGGCGAATATCTTCTGGGTCAACCGTTCGTGCCCGCTATCGGTCATGTATGATTGTCAACTGCTGGCTAGCATTTTATTTTGTGCCTTACTCATATTGATGGCCTTTATAGCTCGGCATAAATTGAAGAATATGAGCAAATCAGCCACACACAGAGCCGCGTACTCCCTGAATAGTTACTCCTCTGAAGTGGTGTAACTGGGAGTCTGGCTTCGACCTAAAGCTCTTAGCGCCTCTAGAAATTGTCTGAAGAGGAACAGAGCATTGCATCACATCCCGTTCTTTGTCTAACAGGGCGCTTATGATAGCGGTCTTATCATCTACTTACTATACGTACGCTCAATCCAGAATATTATGTGCGGAGGCGTGACACTGGCTTGCAGCGGACCTGTTGCATATAGCATTAGGCTGGTGAAAAACAAATTCATACAAATTAGAGTTCTTGGCCATTGCTCATGCAATGTGCAAATGCAAGGGTCACCAGAGTTCTGTGAAGGGCTTAAACAGCCTCTACATTGTTCTTGTAAGACTATGATGTGGCGTTTTCCTCTGTAGCAGTGTAGCGATAAAATGTCAACGAGCATGTGACATTTAACTCCGTTGGTTGATCTACAAAAACAGCAGCAGACGCATACTTGAACTTTTGCAAGCCTAGCTCGAATGCTAATTTGAAAACGGCACCATGCAAAAGGTCCAGGCAAAACAGACATTCGCGATAATATGCAAGACATAGTATAATCTAAAGGCGGCATGCTAGCTTCTCAACTCTTGAAATGATCCTTTCACATCATGTTGAGCCTGTGTTACACATACGTTCTGCACACCGTTCAAAAATTGTGGCACGTCTTACCAGCACATGCGTGTGTTAGCATCTTGCCAATTATTAGCAAGAGAAACACGGCATTAGAGCCCCGAAGCACAGAACGGAACATGGGGCGCGTCGACAGACGATTTGTGCCAGATACGGTCCAGCTGCGAAGCCATATCTCATCGAGAAAAGAGAAGTGTCTGATGCCTTAAAGCTAGAAACGCGGCAAATCTGCATAGGAAGTTCATTCCCGTCCACTCTGCGTTTGGGATGTCAATTTACTTGACAAATATATCAATGCTCGAACTATTACTAGAAGGACGTGGTTAATGAGCCCCAGAAAATGCGTTGCAAAAAGATAGTTCATGAGTACTCTCTATTTCTGTTTCATACACCTGCATTGCGATTCGATGTACTCGAAGAACACACAGGCTAAAAGAAATTGTTGCTGTTTTTTTGTGGCCGTTTTTTGACACCTCTTGACAACGCTGCGCTACCATCACTTCAATATGACGTTCCACAAGCAGCACGGTTACTCATTATCTGTCCGAATATCGGTTACGGGTATCTTGAGCGCTATCAGTCTACCCGCGAACGCAGGAATTTCGACAAAGCGCAATTTGTTGCCTAGCGCCAATTGGAATGGAAAAGATATGGATGCAACAGGAAATATTCTGTTGCACAGTTGTTTGTGTACAGCTATTTATGTACAGCTGTTTATGCAACATGACATTGGCTGTACTAGGGCACATCTCCTTCACGGATAGACACAGCCCGCCGCATTGGTCTTTTAAAACTGGATACGTTTCCTCAAGAAGGGATCACAAGTTTCCGTAGCGCGGTGTAAAAGCAACAGTATGATCCAGCTAACCACCTTAAGAGGCGTACTCCCTAGGAATTCACAAATTTTGCAGCGAGCGCCCTCTGTGTTTTCAGCGTGCAACCAGCAAACATCGCTGTCAATGCATCACGAAAAATCCGATGTATGGCATGAAATCGCATCATTTGTTCAGCAGGATGTAAATCCTGCGCTTTGCACCTGCTGGTGAGTTCTGTAATGCTGGAACTCCTGTGACTGTTCACGTGCCATCCTGGCCTGCAGCAAGTAGCATCCCTCATTATTATGCACGCAAAAAACACTTGAATCTGAGAATGACAGTCCCCGCTTGAACAACGATCGAGCAATAAGATCGTCAGCTTTTCGCCATCGGCTTCTCCAGCCTTTTATTACTTCTGCAGCACTGTGCGGTGGTGCTTCTTGTTGCATCTTATGCGTCGCATACAAGCGAAAAACAATGCGGCAGAAATCAAGGCACAAACGTCAAAGCAAAAGCTTATCCGCGTTTTTGCATGAGCGCATGATGCACGCATGCGTACAGAAGATTGCCACAATGCATTCGTGCGCAGTTTACTTGGATTTGCCTCCACCACCGCTCACATTCTTCATCGAACGTTACAAACACAATTTTGATATCACTGCCCCTCAAAGCAGCGGAAGGATCAGGTGCTTTCACCCGAATGATAGACAAACGAAACCAGAGACAGGGTAGTGCAAAATAGTGGATGCTTAAAAGATCCTGGGGCTCACATTGCAAATATTACTCGCAATCGATGTAATTGCTTACAGGCTACCAGAGCGTAACTTCAGATAATGCATTATTCTCTTCCAGCATTACATAGCAGTAGCTGATGTGGTCAAAACGAAAGACACATTGCAAACACAACAATTTGACGGTTCATCAAAACACACTGACATTTCTTCAAGGTACAAACTGTGCTTCAGACGTGCAACTGGCATTCCAATAGTAAGCCCGAAGTAAATGAAAATATTCAAAGTTTCGCCGCACACAGGGTTAAAGAGATAGCGGATCAGAAAGCATCCGGCACGCACAAAGATACAGGCATTGCGGGAGAGCTCGAATTTTATCAGGCATGCTGCTTACCGGCAAAACCATCCGTACAGGCAAAATTCATCAACGCCCACGTTTTGTCGACAAGTGCTACAATATGAGCACGCTAACAATGCATGGAACTCACCCCCTAAAACGCCGCCGTCTTCGTCAGAGCAAGCACGTTCAATGAAATTCTGCACGAATTCAGCTAGCTCCGTTGTAACAACAATATGCTGAGAAGTAAGAGCTGCGAGGTGTCGGGTTTGTTGGCTATAATTGTTTCAGCAATGGCTCTACAAAAACGCCTAGGTCAAATATTATCGCGCACAAGTCAGCTCTTCGCTCTCAGCATTTGATAAATGCTTGAATGCCCCGAGACAAAGTGCTTTAGAGCAAACTGTTCCACGGCCATAACGATGATATAATCGCACTAGAAGGCACATACAGTGAAACATACCTCATATGAGATATTTGGCCTGCTCGTACGAACCTTTCAAGAAAATACCCTTGCGCGCGATAATGGCAGGTCTGGCGTAGAACTAGCATCGAAACAGATGCCACGCTTGTGATTCTTCCATGCGAGCGGACCTCCATGCTTATCAAGAAAACGTGCTCCACTAAAAAGCGTGCGATTGAGTTTCGACGCTTTGCGCCGGATCTAGAAAGAGTTTGAATTTGTAGTCTCATACATCCTGTACGCAACACAGGCATATTAGCTTTCTACAGAGCTCACGTGTGCTTGCGGTATTTACTTTGCACGCATGTGAGATATAAACGCACTCCCACTGGACGCAACCTTTGCCGAGCAATCTCTGGAACTGGCAGGCTTGATAAAGTGACTAGCAGCAGCGGACAGCGTACAGATTTGACGGCCTGAAGCCCAAGAGTGCAGCGCTAGCACGACATGTGATTGCGATGAGGCGGCAAAATGAAGACAAACGCCTTTTCCGCTTCTTAGGAGGAACTTCAGAAACTTGGGTTTGCAACAATGACAGTCGATGATTTCAAAGTCACTAAATTCTTCTTTTATCTGGAGCTTTCTGGAGCTCGTTGCGGTCAAACACTTACAGGCTGCATGAAACGATTTCTCCTGTTCGTAGCTCCTTTTTTCCACAGCGCAACAAAGCGGCTAAAGCAGATAAGGCAAAAGATTTGCCTATTGATGAAGAGCATCACGGCTGCTTTAGCCTTTCTCTTGAGGTGCTGTTGGACTATTCATAAAAATACATCCCCATATGCTTCAAAAAGATTTTCAACATCTCCCAACAGTTCACTCAACACTGATTAATTTAGGAAGGACCTCACGCAGCGGCACGAAACATCTAGGCCTCTTTGCATCCGCGTAAAACATATAAATCACAAGGCTACGGCGCTTGCGGGTACCTGTAAAATATGCTGTATATTCTAAGGTGCTCTAATGTTTTTCCTGGCAGTTCAAACATCCTTGATTTCGTGAACGCAAAAAAATTTGCGCAGATCGACAGCCTGTTAATGCATACCCCCTGATTTTCGTATTCAAGAGTTGCATTTTCTGTACCAGACCGGGAAATGCCTGTGTACAACAGTTGAGGAAATTAGCACACAGCCACGGATTGCTTTTTCCGGCCTAACAGGCCACCTTTGAGAACTAGTAGTAAAGGTTAGCGTGCAAGCTTGTATCCATATTTAAGCACATATCGGATCTTGCCCTACAGCAGGCACACCGGAAGGACAAGCAGTGATATGGCGCATACTGCACCTGGTGAGGCCTGGGTAACTAAACACACGGGTACTAAAATCCACGTACATGGCACACACCCACAGACATCTGTTGTCCAATTCACAACAAACATTTGACCATGGACAACAAAACAGCCCCTTTATGCTTCGTAGTGCACATTGGGTATTAGGCAAATTAGGTATGCGCATACTGGCTCCACGCCAAATAGAAATGTCAACGCATCTTCGCGGCATATGCGCGATCACTTCTCTGCATCGACACTGATGTGTGCCAAAGGCATCAACGAGGAGCATTTTAAGGAGACAATCGAAAAAGGAAAAACAAACATAACATTTCCAAATCGAAGCCCTTATCATCTCACCTAGAAGCGACATTACAGGCCTCACGCCCGGTGGAAAGGCACAACAATTGTGAATTAAATGCCAATTCGATGTAGCTGCACTGTCACGCAGTTGCGTTAAGGGAAAATGGCAAACTAATAAGGCTTCGTAGCGCGGGAAAGCTCAGAAAATGACGCAAAAATTTCGTTGAGACCTGCAAAGTTCATTTGGTTTTTGCCATTTCAGGCGAGTTTGCCATTACAAGGTTTCAAAACACACCGGCTGATAAAAAGCAATTCATGTTCTTCTTCAGTGTTGCCTGGCAGATGAGACCAGAGGGACGGACGGATGCCTACAACGCGAATCATCAATAAATTCACAAAACGTCCTTTGAGTGCTACTGGAGCTTTCTCAAGCACTGTATTTGCCACCGTCGGAAGAAGTAAGGGTGGTGCAATCGTCTAATACGAGGTTCACGCCTGTGCGCGCATCAAAACGCCACATGGACGATTTCCTTGGCCAGCTGGCGGCGCAAGCCAACAGCCTCACTGCAACAAGATATTGGCGCTTATTTCCAAGTTTGCCGGTGTAGATAATCTTGCCCAGTTTAATGTGGGAGCTAACACTTGTACGTTTCCATGGCGCTGGCTCAAAATAGGCTCCCTGAATATCCATTGTTTTCAGAGCAAAAGCACTTTGCTATTCTTATTCACTTATTGCTATTTAATTTATTTTATTTTCATTTTATTAATTATCTCTTTTTGCTATTTGTTCCTCCTTGTAATGTTTTCCCATTTGATTATTTCTTTTCAATTCTTCACGAAAATTGCGAATGTCACTGTGAGTTTTTTTGAGAAAAAGCCCAAGGAATTTGATGCATCACAGTTGTGTTCGAGGATTCGCGGGAGCTGAAGCTCTCAATTTTTCCTGTGATACATACGTGCCGATCTGTTCAATCTGATTCTGTTCCAAACTTAACACCCACGGGGCTTACTCCCTGAGTTTATATTGTATTCAAAGCAAAAGCATTTTACTTGTTCATAGCACAAAGTTTGCGAATGGCACCATGAAATATTTGAAAAAGAGCCCAAGGAATTTGACGTATCGTGGCCATGTTCAAAAATTTGCCGAAGCCGAAGCTCTTAATTTTTCTTGGGATGCCGACGCGTCAATCTGTTGAGTGTGACGCAGCTCAAATAAAAGCATCGCCTCGGAAAAAGAATAATGTTTTGGAGCAACATGTAAACCCGCAATATAAGCTGCCCCAGCCGTCTTCTTAAACAGCATGTCAGCAGCAAGGCAACGAACAATCCGTAAAGAACATTAGCAGCCCGCCTATCACACCTGCAAAGCAATACCCTATACCCTAATACGCCTGCAGCAGATGGCTAAATGTAAAAATGGCCTAGCAAGAACCCTCATCTGACAGTTATTGTCAGTTTGCGCGAACAAGAGGACCACAAAAGCCTATACACGATATTGGTAAGGCTGCATCAAGTGCAATCATTGCTAGTACCCATGGCGCTACAGGCTGTTAGGCATTCCAGAATGAAGCCTTGACCACAAACAGCATGCCATCGCCTTTAGCCGTTGTCCCGCTCCGTGACTTCTCTGTGCTCATGTGATTAGATTTGGATTGACCCACTCGCTTCAATGCACATAAATATTTCAGCATAGAGCACCGACATATGTGTTTCCACAGTCATATTCCCGCAAGCACATGAACAGCGTGCACCTTGAAGTAAGCCTAGCACAGCAATAAGCAGAATGCTTAGTCGACAGTCTAGTAAACTATGGCGAATGCCACATGCCTTATCCCTAGTCTACATGTCTCACAAGAGCAAGAGATGACGTGTTTCATTCCTCAAGCAAAAGCACCCGACGATTCTGAATGCAAAACTCATCCCACTAATTCACTTGCTGCCAGCCACTTCAGCGTGCATAACTTCTGTCAATTTGTTAATACACTTTCATGCTGGATTTCTGCAAGGAATCGTTGCGTGTTTCTTTTGCACTCGCAAAGATTTCTCGATTAAGGGCTATACCAGGGCCTACAGGCTGTAGAAAATCATTGCTGCACTTGCTGACTCTTCTTTGTCATTAGCTCATCAAAGACATCGGTGAACAACACATGAGCAACGCGATTGGAGCACGACAGGTCACAGACACACTTACTGACCATCTTCCCTTGAGTTACATTCTAAAAACCAAAATCCCATGGTTCCACTAAGTCTTACGAGAACGGCGAGCCAAGAGCATGTGCCATGCATCGAATGGATCAGGGGAAAACGCAACAAAGCACGAAATATTTATCATTCGAATGATCTCGTGAACTACTGAAGTTGCAAAAAAGCTTGCACATAGCTACGAAGTTGTCGTTTAGGTAGTCCAGCATCTGAAGCATTTGGCTAGTTGGAAATTGAGATGTTCTGTCTTTTGGGACGAATTATCTTGTGTAAGTTTACCATACAACTACACTTACTCCCTAAGCAGTTACTCTTTCAAAGTAATCGCTTGCAACTTGCTGATGATGCGTATCCGAAAAAACCCACTGTAAAAGCATTGTTAAATAATCCAAGAACCGCACGAAGCCCTCTTTGTTGCATAGCAACCTCGTCCTGGCAATTGTTCTCGAGCGAGAAACGCGATATTTCATGCAAATATCACACTTAAAAGACAGCGCCTCAAGTTGAAACACACTACAAATGCCATGCAGATGAATAAAGCTTGGAAGTGCGCGTTCTAGAACTTCCATGACTAAGGTCTGGATACCCGAAGCACTGAGAATCGTAATGTTTTTCACTAGGATCACCAGAGTCTCCATGTTGCTGTACTGTGGTGAACACGTGACGCGAGCCGATACTGACAGGACGACGTCTTTTGAAGGTTATCGAGGCATCGCAGCAAACACAGACACGCAATGCACCCACAGTTTCTCCTGATGCTATCCAAAGCAAATGCTCGATAATGAGCAGAGCACTTTTACTGCAGCCTGCATATTATACCGTGTTTGTTTTCACATACTGGCTGCGCTACACACAAACACGTCTTAACACAGCACTCGTGCTCGCGATGAACTCGCTGCCCGCTGCTCACGTGAAAGCTAAAGTAACACGCAAGTAGACCGCGAGCAACATCGAAGAGAATCCCAAGCAAGCAAAGTTCTTTACCTGATTTAGCGAAATTTAACATGTTCGGAGCGTGATGACGGCATAAGATATCGATGCAGGACACACCAAATCTAAATTTGAGCAGCGAAATAACACGACTACCATCGTTGGATTTTCCGGCACAACATTGCATTATCTTCTACACAGAAAGGGGCGCCCGAAAATGCAATCGCTGTTTGCAATGTGACGTTTCCAGTTCCGACACGACACACAGCCTGCAATGATTCAATTTCGCACCTTTGGACTATCTGCGCATTGCAGCAATGAAGAAGATGGAGATAGTTTGAATATCTACCACTACGCATAATGCATTAACAACCGCACTTGGTACAGTTCCCGCGGGAGCATTGAGCTGCTTCAAATGGGGAAAAGTGCAAAAGCATAGTACACTTAGGGGAATTGCCGTAGTGCGCGTAGTCTGGCGGCCGTATGTTATTATCAGGAAGGGCATTGGCATGGCCACATACGCCTTATACATACACACTTTGCACTGAGTAGAGGCAGCACGAGTTCAAGTCTAGGAATGCACGAGATGGCTACCCCGTGATCTAGCTATAGGGGACACAAGAAAATTGGCAACTCTTTTAATGTTAGTGGAAACTAATCACTCATCCGCAGCGGAGCTTCATTAGCCTTGGACACTTCGTTTTGAGAAAATTTAGGGCATCAACAGGATTGCCCAGAAACATTTGCCTTAACGATCAGATTCTGAGTGCAGACGTGTAATTAACAAGTACTTGATGTGAATAGCGTGTTTCCGCGCACACACGCAGCGATTACCACTAGGATTTTGTGATGAAACGGCCTGAAACTTTGGCCTTTGCTCGCATCTAATATGTAACACCCTGTATAGCACTAGGGCGCCTTCTGGAGCTAGCGCGGATTGCGTGCAGCATCGATCGTTTGTTCGTTGACACATGATACATGTGGATCGCACAGTTGCACTACGCTGTTTGAGAAGGAGGATGTGAAAACGTAAGTAGTAAGCACGGCTCGTCACAGTACAAGTATAACAGGAAGAAACGTATAGTGGAACTGCAGCCGTCCGTGTTCGCCTGAGCAATCTGCATCTCTGCGCGTACACCACACCTTAATAGCAATGCATGTTTCCACCATGAAATTATTTCCGCCCGCCTGTAGCTGCGGCTCGCACTTAATCACACACACTGCTCTTGCACGGGGCCTTCTGAAGACGTTAGCACATAATGTGAAAAGCTTCCGAAAGAATTGCACCTGACAGAAAAACCGGATTGACCGCGTTAACAAGCTGCGCAACACAGATTTCGCATTTTTTCTTTTGAAGAGCTATACATAGTATCTGCAACCACAAAATATACCGCAAATCCCGGAGGTCAGCAGAAAAATAAAACAATAAAGGCTGCACTGTGAACCAAGAGATTTGTCGGCTCGTCAAGACCAAAATCACAAGTCGTTGCCTCTACCTATTCGAGGCTTCGCAGTGAGGTTGACAACACACCAGTCGTCATTGGACGCATTGCCCCCAAAGGCGTTTCGACAAAACACGCAAATCGCGTAACAACGTGCACAGAAACACACATTATGGCAACACGTCAATCGTTCACATGGCAGGTCCACGAGTTGCACGAGCGAAGACCTGCTAGCTTGTGCGACAGGCCGCACCAGGCCCATAAGTGACCGAGTAACTTTGTTTCAAGCAACAGCAGGAAGGAAGGCTTCGACCCGACCGACAACTCCGGAAGAGACGCTTCGCTTTCGACGCGGCACCTACGCTTGCCAAGCCGGCCATGTGCTAGAAAAACCAACAGCT
>NW_013654566.1:0-18862 GCF_000499385.1 Eimeria necatrix
GGCCCCGACAAACACATGCAAACCACGCAAGCGCACACTTCATTCTGCACAACAGCGGTTCCAGCATAGCTCTACTCACGCCTGCTCGAACTCTAGTCGCGTATTTTGCATGCTGCATTCCATGCAGATCACAAACAACGAAGACGCATTTGTGGTCGTGCCGGAGCGCCATTCAAACCCAACTGTCGTTCCCAAACGGAGAAAACAGCAAGACACTCCGTAGCCTTGGAAAGCACCCGCGTTTAGCCGCATAATTACAGCTTCCATATGCAAAACCGCGATGCGCTGGCTACGAAACACGCCAAACCCGATACAGAATTATGCGTCCAACTTCGCGGCGTCAATACCACACCTCCAATCCGGACGACTGTGCAATAGCCTGCACCCACTTCACTTTCCCACTCATCTAAAGGCCAAATCAAGCCACGCCAAAACACGAACAGTTCCGACAATAAATGCACAATTTACAAATACTTCCCGCCTCCAGGCGCGCTGCTGCATGCGCGGCAAAGCCAGCATTCTGTGCCCGCCGCTGCCACAACCTTGCTCCATACATGGCTCGGTGTGTGCTTTACATATTTTTCCACGTCGGGCACCCTTTTGCAGACCTATCCACCATTTCAAGCATTTCCGCACAAGTCCCAGTCTATCTTATCCTGACTAGTCAATTCGCGCTTAGCCAGTCGACAACCACATACAAGCAGACTCTGTGCTTTATGGTGGTCCGTCACTCGTGAGCCACAGCCAAAATATGCATAACGCGGCGAACGCGCTCGTGCCGCTGTTAACACTTTCTAGGAATTCACATTTGCCCTGTATGCTGTGTGGCGTAGGGTTGTTGGATTTGCGCTCTTTCCATGAAGAACACGCAAATACTTTCCAGCGCGCACTACCTGTCCGTTCGTGTTGCAGCATGTTGCCGTTGCTGTATGTTACAGCTCTCGTAATACAAATTTTCCATTTCAATGCAATGAAGTCGAGCAAAGCCCGCAGCAGCTCATGCTCATTCATGACCAGGTATCAAGAACATATCAGAAGCCACGCCAGGAGTAGACAGTTTCTCTTGCGGCCATTTGCAGCACAAACTAACGCAAGACGCACATCCTGTGCACCGCATGAACGCAATGCGGCCTCAATTACATAAAATCAGGGCTAATCCATTGCTTTTGCTATGGGCCGGTGACTCGTACACTGCTTCGCAAACTTTGGCCCACTTTCAAGCACTCGATAATATGCAAAAATTGCGCATTGCATCGAACGGGCATTGGAGGTCCAGATGCACCAGTTCATCAATGAAATGCATTTTACCGCAAGAATCAACCCGCGTGCCAACCAGCTTCCGTTTTGTAGCCAGTAACACCTAACTGGATCATTCCTAACCAGCTAGAAGGGCCTGCAATCGAAATAAGAACCACTGCAGGCCAGACACAACGCACGCCTTTTAACGTGTCGGCGTCAAATACATTTTTGGAAGGTGGACAGTTGAAAGGGACAAATACTGTTCCAATCAAATACTGTTCCAATATGTCCATCGCTCCTTTGAAAAACCAGAGCGCACCTCTGAGACACCGCAAACATGCATCAATCCATAATGTAAACACCTCTGCGGATATTTGATTAAAGAGACCTGCCTGCCAGATGACAACGATGCTGTGCACACCCCACCTCCGCTGCCTTGCTCCGCATGCGCCCCTAAGCGCGTCCTCCCTTCGGAGATGTCCAGAACTCGCTTGCGCGCCACATCAGAGCTCTATGCAACACGTCATAACCAGTCGATGACAAGCCACATGATCTACATCGGCACGCTGTGCGGACAGACCCTCACGGTCCAAATCATCACTCCACACTTGGCATAGATACACACGAATGGATAGAAACACGCCAATGCGCGCAGACTGTTTAGTAAACGATTAGAACGTTCGTTATCTTGGCAAGCGCTGGCGAGTGCGTTATTACAGCATATGCACTCTCGTCGCGATTGAACAGCGCAAACGCTAATATGTCCTAGCCACCTGCCTGAACTCGTTCCAGCGTACGGCTTTCGACAAGGCTTTTGCTCTTCCCCACAATCCACTTAAACCTGCTCCACAGGAGCCCACAAGCATTGGCCGGCAACTAACAAAAACAACTTTGTCTGCACTTCAGATCCACCCTACAAAGTCGCTGTCTCCAGCACGTCAAGCTCTTTCTGGCGCCAAACGCACATCCTGTCTCCCAAATGCATCAAACGCACCTATGATCCCATCTAACATCTCCGCTACCACTGCCCACGCTGCGAGGTATCCCACCATCAGCCTACACGCATCCTTCACAAACCAAAGTGGCCAGATATGGGCCAAGGCGCAAAGAATGCACAGTGCACGATTGGAGCGCTCGTTATCTTGGCAAGCTCTGGTTGCTGTGCTAATACAGCATATGCACTCTCGTCGCGATTGAACAGCGCAAACGCTAATATGTCCTAGCCATCTGCCTAAACTCGTTCCAGCGTACGACTTTCGGCAAGGCATTTGCTCTTCCCCACAATCCGCTTAAACCTGCTCCACAGTAGCCCACAAGCATTGGCCGGCAACTAACAAAAACAACTTTGTCTGCACTTCAGATCCACCCTACAAAAGTCGCTTTTTGAGCACTTCAAGCTCTTTTTGGCGTTAAACGGAAATTTTTTGTCGTAGATTTGCGTAGTGCGGCAAAGTAAATGATTGCTACTTTATTGCTGAGCCCATGAATAGCTGAAGGCAAGTTGGAACTTGGATTCTCCAGGGTCACGCCTTCAAAGCAGACTGTGGTAAGAAAGAGAACATTTATCCCGCTTGCCCCTATTTCAGGCTGGCGCACCACACCCGGCACATCGGCCTACCGTGTCATACAGAAGGAGCTGCAAGATAATTGCAGTGTACGTGCCTTGACTCTCAGCCTCAACTTCAGCACATGTGACGCCTATGTCGCACATTTGCTGAGCGCTCTGAGCAACTCTGCAAAAGCCTCGGGCGATCTAATCCAATGTCGGCCTGTGCGTGTTCAGTAGACCGATGTGTTTCGATAGTCATTCGCTTCTCCTCACCACGAGCCTTCATTAGCCATTCACAGCCGACAGCCTTTTCAAAATTACGCCACAATCTCGTTGCATTAACGATTTTTATGCAAGCTGTTTGCTCTTACGTTACGGCATCTCCACTCTCGTCATGAAATAAAGACCCGAACTCTCCTCTGCGTTCATCGCCCATCTGGCCTTGTTACCAGCGACTAAGAACCCTGCACAGGACCAATGGGCGAAACTTTTTTCCATGGCCGCCGATTTTTTTGCCGATTTCAAGACAGCCCACTGACGCTAAACTACAGTTATGAATGTTGACAACCTCGACACCTGATTTGTACACAGCCTTTCCTCCACATATTTCCAGTGCCCTTTTCCCCACAAACGCATTCCGGGCTTTTACCGCGTACCCGCACCGCATCTATAGTGGCAGCTGCGCCATACAAACTTCATTCCTCCTGCTGCATGCCAGTGACTGTGCCACAACTCTACAGGCGCCCGCAAAATTTGCAGATTCTGCAGTGGAAACTTTCCACCCAACGGAAACGACGCGCACACGTTGCAGGTCGCCGTAAAATCCCGTTTCACCTCTATGACGTTTTCTAAAGTAGGGACCCAGTGACGAGTCACGCCATGGCTATACGTAACCTGCACCCACCTGCACTGTTTTGCTTCCGCGCAGCTACAAGGGCCTACAAATTAGCTGCAATATGCGCGAATTTAGACATCATCACGAGTCCAGCGTGGTGGGATTAAAGGTACCCCTACAAAGTGCACGGTAAGATGTTTGCATCCATAGCAAATTCCGTATTCTTCCAGCTGCCTAACGATGCCACGCTAAACCATACCCTGTTTTGTACAGAAACGGATGCAGACTGTGCATATACACCTTGCCAACACAAGCTCACCTCCTTGCACGACAACACCGAAGTTCTGCGCCCGCCTGTCCCACATTTTGTTTTGAAAACAAAACAGGTGCAAGTTACGCATCTCTTTCATGCATCCTAGAGCGCCCATGACATAACTAAGGTTGAGTGCCAGCTGCGCTCCAACAATCTTGCTGTGCGCATGCGTCAATGCTCGCCCGCAATTTCTCCACTCCGAGCACTGTCGTGCATGGCGGCTCATTGCTTCAAGCAGCACTGCACAAGCACTGCTATTTTCAAACCGAAATGTCCGCACACTCACGACACTGGCATTCCCAGACAGTCAGACTCTCCGTCTCATCACCAACATCGTCCTCCACAGTCAAACTGTACGAAAACAACCTTGATTCCATAAAATGGTGAAATGCGTATGACGCGTTCACTTTTCCCGGGCATGCTGTTGTCCGTGGCACTAGACAATCTGCGCTCTTGTCTCCAAGCAAAAGGCACAGTTGCTATCTTGCGCACAGCACCTATCCAAACTTGATGCCAGTGTATCGCCGCCCTTGGTTCCTAGTTTGCCGTCCATCAGAGACAACTTTAACAGATGTCCAAAACCAGAAGATTCAGCAACGTGCAGGAGTTTGCAAAGCTCAGAGCGCAATCATGCCACGCTCATGTTTCCGACACATGACATTTGCTGGGAAACTAGAGTATATGCGTTCTTGCTTTAGAGTAGAACGGCGGACGCTTTTTTTGCGAGTAGCACCTGTCCTACATCGTTGCCAGCTTCAGGTAGGGTTTAATTCGCTTTGTGTCATCTTCAGTCTCTGTGTAGCCAATTTCAAAACGGCCAGAATTCGCCGAATGCCAGTTATTCATGTATGCTCTCTTCCGTACCTCATTCCCATATAGGTATATATATATATCTTTAGCGTTTGCTGATACAAGGCGCACCTTCTGTTTTCCGCAGATGCACCCAATGCGCCTACGATTACATGTAACTCACGGTGCCTCCCCTCATGCTGCAGGGGTCTGGTTGTTACACACTTCCACAGGCTTGCTCTGGAACTTTAATCGTAAAATCTGCACAGAAGACTGCCTACAGATTCAAAAGAAACGGGACATGTTGCAGCTCGTTGCGAAGCTCCACTCAAACTCCCTAACTTCACGGACGGTAAGAACGAAGTGTGATGTCACGGACCACCTTGAGTACACGCCAGCACGGCTGCGCCAAGTCACTGCCGCACTGTTGCAAAGACCCACGAGCTGTTTGCAGAACAACCTAGACCACATGCAGCACCATGCTTTCTAGGCGGCGGCATGAAAGACACACCTGAAACATAAAGGTTTGGACAAAAGCGTACACTGAGCACACTGGGCCGCTTCTCTAGCAGCGAAATCGCACGATATTATAACAACAGATTACATGTAAAATGCAAAAACGCAAATTATGCATGCATCTCGTGTAACCTGGCTTTCATCTTCCTGTGGGGCAACGCCAATGTTATGCGCTAAACTCTATGGGCTTGATGCGCGCATGCTCGACCCTCTCTCTGCATTCATGCACTTCCGTTGCACTCCTTTGTGCCTGCTAATCACTGTGGGCACTTCTGCACAAACCTTCAACGGTCTGCTCCAGGCTCTGCGTTTGCATGCCCAGCGAACGGATGCTTTCAGACAGTCAGACGCTCCGCCATCTCATTAACCTCTACTCGTTCTTCACAGCCCAAATCTACATAGGCACAGCAAAGCCAACCAAATTCATATCCACGAAGCGTTCACAATTTCCGTGAACGAAGTGCGTTGTGCTACTGAAGGCACGTCCACTCTTTTCACTAGACAAGAAAATCAATCACTCTTCCTGCACTCACCACCTGTCGGACCTCGTGTGTGAGTTTGTGTGTGTGTGTGTGGCAGCCGTCACCGAATTCGTCGTCTGCCAGATATGACGCGACTCACACACAATAGGCTTCAGTGGTCGGACGCCACAGATCAGAAATAGCGCCTTCGACACCTCATTTCGCAGCTTCTCATTCGTGCATTCGCTACAATCCCTGCAGCCATACATTTTTCACCTGTTCAGGCATGCAAGAAACGCACCTTCAAATGCTTTTTCAAATGCATTTGGCATATAAGACTTTACTGTTTTCGCTGCATATGATTGGCTGCTGCGCAACTCCGAAGACCCGCGCTCGAGCTGCAGTCGCAGCTTCTGCACAGAAGGCTACACACAGACAACACAAACAACGAGCAGCTGTTACAAGTGGCCGTCATTAGTCACGAAATGTCTGCAAGGCTCCTATGAGTAGAGGCCAGGCGACATGTCTCCCGACTTTCGCAAGGTCCGCCTTGTAGACTACGCTGGCAAGCTGTTTAGAAAACACGCCAGACCCAAAACAGCACGATGCTTTCAGCATGGCAGCGTCAAACGGGACAGCAGCCTACACTCATGTTTTTGCACTACTCTTACAGCCACCAAGCGAGACTACACCAGGACAACGCGGTCATTTTAAAGTCATGAGCGACGCCCAAAAACTGTTGGGACCGCCTTCACGACTATGCTTCGCAGATGCGTTGATTTTACGTGCATCTGCATACAAAACGCGCTCCTTTCGCGCGTTCCTGCTGCGTTTGTAGGTGATCAGGCGAGCAGATGTGCCGCAATTCGTTTGAAGAAAGCGCACTTGACGCGCAATATACAGCCTGTGAAGTCCCTAACGTGCCGTCGCAATCCACCTTGCCACTTCCTGCCAATTTACGTGGGCGTCAAGATTAAGAAGGAGGTACCACACGAAATTCCTCCTTTACGCTGTTCCTCCATCGATACACAAAATTTTAACTTGCTGGTTTTTCTCTTTCCACCAAATAGGAGCAGTGACATTTTGCAGTGACATTTTCCTCTACTGTTCATCACTTAGAAACTGGAAGGCGCCGCATGATTGTCAACTGGAGAAGTCTTGCTTGCCCTGCGCTGCGCAGACCTGATTAAACTCTTATCCCCGGCTGTCTAACGGCTCGCACACTGTGCAACGTTTGAACTGATGGACAAAAAGCCAAGTTGTCGTGTGGGTGGCGATGAGGCAGAGGAGCTAGCGCGGTAACAAATTTTGGTTTTCTCCATTGTACGCAAACGAACAGTGGTTTCTATTTGCAGGCAAGCTACATGAATTATTCACAGTGCTATCATTCGTCAATCAAACATGCGGTGCTCGTCTTATTCTGCGGGTATCCCCCATAAAACTGCAAAGCGCCTCGCACGTTCGCCACAAGCTGCTCCTACGCCTCTGGTACTTCTTGTTTTACCAATCATTCCGCTTAATCTGCCAGCCACTCAGGAGGCTCTCGCAGGCTCAATTTAAAGGAGGACTGTGTGCAGCCAAAGGACAACTTAACATTGTCACAACGCCAGCTGGAAGTCTGCCGTTATGCGAAGGGGAAATTTTCGGTGTCAGCACCACAGCTGTGCAAAATTGTTCTCCAGGATTAAGGAACAACGATGAAAGCTGAGGGTTTTGGTCAGGCTACGTTTTCCATGGACACTTACATAACAATGACCCTCAGGAGCTTCTGCAAGTCTTCGCGTGCCGTTTTCAAGGTTCGTGTTCGCTCGTAGGGCATTGAAGCACTGTAAGATTAAAAATGTCACAGCCAACGCGGCCGCCAAAAAGAAGAGCGTGGAGATGCGCAAAGTCGTTCGCCGAGTTCTACCAACCGAGGTATTCAAGCCCTGGTATATCACAGTTTCACCTTCTGATGGTGCGTCCATAAGTTCAGTGAGACTGGAGCATTTTACTTCAAGGCTGGCATGCGTCGCCGACCACACGAGCACAGCAGGGATGATGTTGCATAGCAGCACCCGGGGCATCTTGGTGAAGAAAAGAAATATACGTAACTTGGACTATCGGAAGCACGTGCTATTGATTTCTGGAGTGGAGTTTATGAATAAAAGAATGAGAAGATGCTGCATAGGCACAGCTATGCCATTTTCTGTGTTGAACTGTGTTTGTGGCTTGCACACCTCGCTCAGTGGGCCTGTCGGCACTGATTCTACTGCTGGCGATGGATCGACAGCTTGTACAAGCCACGTTTCTCTGCAGTTACGATTGAAACTGGAGAAAAATATATGGTTTGCTCTTCTTTTCTTCAGAATCACAATAAAGCATTAATACATAGTGTAGCGCCTTCATGAATGAATGATTGCACGGCGGTTGCTCCGATAGAGCACTCAGCAAACGTGGCAAATCGACTTAAAAACACACTGTTCATCTCTGCATCATCCCCAACGCTATCAAGTAAATTTTTAGCCAGATATTTTCATGTACTGATGCAAGTTGGCAATTTTCCTAAACTTCCCGTAACGTTTTTGCACTGATATGCTGCTCTCTGTTTAGATCCCTTAATACGTCGCCCTACGTCTCTCTGCGAGGCAACTCTGGCTTGAACATATTTTTAAGCTCCGCCCTTTTTCCAACGGCATTTTGAGCGCTGGGGCTTGTTGTGGAATGCGCTGCCGAGAGCTTCAGCCATTCCAGCGTTTAGGACGAAGTGTGATCATCGCCTTTTATGCAATAAAGGAATCCGCAGCGGGTAATTTTGGATGCAGTATGCGGTCGCCTATGCGTTTCCTTACTTCCGAAGAAATAGCACTTCTTCAGACCTATAAGTATAATCTGTCCTCCGGCTTCTCGGTACATTGGAAGAGCGAAACAACCTTCCACTGTTATTTTCAAGATGTCGCTGAAATTGAGCTATTACAAGTACTCTTGGATAGCCTGCACTCTCCCGCTTCCTCCCGCAAGCTCTTCAATGTGTTTATTGTGTCTCACTTGCTTCGAGAATTAATTAGTTCTCAGTGGTTCCTATTATTGGTTCACTAGCAGTTCCGTGGTAATCTCAGCTGTAAGCTCTAAATGTCTTCTAAACTTTATTCGCAGCGTTAGCGAAGGTAACTGCCCTGAACATTATCCTGTATTTTCGTTAGATTTTGACTGATGTCACCGCAGCCTCTCGGAGAACACTTTTATGTATATTATCTTTCGGATATATCATTAGCTGCCCGTGCCAGCAAAACATTAAGACGCCGCGATGTTACCTTTGAAGCATTTTTTCTTTTTCAAGCTCGCTACACAGTTGCAAGAGCAAACACTTTCCCTGTCCTACTAACCCTCAGAGCGAGTCGCCTTTTGCTGCTGAACGTTTAGCAACTCTCCGGAAATCCCCTAGGTCCCCGAAATAAAGTCGGAAGAAAATGCTGCATGAAGGCCGAGGGTCTGCGTGGGGTCCACTATGCCAGTGTGTAGCATTTTCACGCAAACTCATGCCAAGAGTAACAACAGATGTCAACAAATCATCGCCTCTGCATTCGGCTGCTATGCGAGACAGCTATAGATCTCGGCATTCATTGCAACCTGCGCAGCTTGCAGGACCTTGGAGAGCTGTAACAGAAGCTGGCACCATAGTGACAGCAGCATGTTTCGGAGTCTCCGGGGAGGGAGCGAGTATGCATTTCACCGCAATGTATGGAACCACAGGCTCACCCCAAAGGCAACAGGTGCTTACAAGTTCCTCAACGGGCCGATTCTTCCTCTTTGTATGCCTCACCATCATGACTCTCCCGTGCGTAAAGGGCCCGGAATGCTAAACAGTTTAAGAGAACGCAAGAGAGCTGCATTACCAGAAGGTTTTGCATCGTTGGGTCATTTGAACAACGAATAGTTCTGCATGCAGCGCAGGGGGTACACTCAGAATAGTTAGCAGAGCAGCTCAACCTCTCTGGAGATATTTGAAGCACGACTAACGCAATAGGCCGTCAACCCGTCCTGTACAGCTGTGTCTGGAAGTTCCTTTGGCAAAATTAGGGTCTGAACCAACCCAAGAAACGAATAACACAAAAATGAACTCGTTGAAGAAGAATGGAGAACTAGTGTTGAACACTGCGTTTGCCTGGTTGGGTTACCCCTGTGCCCTGGAGTGTACATCTCACCTCTCATTGGAAATACCAAAGTAAAATGCATTCATTTTGTTGTTTTCATTGACTAGGGTTTCGAATCGCAGGCCGAGCAATAATTAAGCTCAAGAAATCCAGTGCAGGCAATGCCGCCAAGCAACCGCAGCTGGATTGTATCCCATTTCTTTAGGAGGAGTAGGCGCAGCTCTCCTTTCACTCACCCTTCATAATTTATTTTTATTCGTTTCTTTGAAACACTAGAAGTTTACCACATTAACGCCAGAGCATTTCTGGTTAGCTGAACGTAAACCCGAACGCTTAAGGCTGAACACTAAGCGCCAATACTTGATTGGGCTGGTTGAATTTAGTTAACGACTTAACTTACTACGTTCTGTCGGGAGCACACAAAAATATTAATGCAGTAACACTTCTGCAATGCATATCCATCCTATATTGTTTAGGGTTAGAGTTTGTGAATTCAACAATCGTGCGCCGTCATGTTACTTACCGCTCAAATTTCACGGCCAAAGCACCAACCCTCGCACGTAAGTCGTTTCGCTAAACAAGAAACCCTCAAATCTGCAGCCAAGACCCTTTAACCATAGACCCTACACTAGACTCTGGGACTCCAAATTCCCAAACCTGAACACTAAACCTTCAAACTCACATGCTGAATTCACAAACATAAACCTTAAACAATATAGGTTGTCTACGCAATGCAAAAAATTTGACAGACCGAAATCTGCGTGTGCTCATAATAAGTTAGGCAATTAACTAAAGTCAACAAGTCTAATTCAGCATTAATCACATACCGTGAACAATAAATTGCTTGTTAACAACTTTATAATGAGTATGTACGTTCAATATGCATGTAATTTCCAGAACGCACGTCTAATAATTGCATGGCTGAGCCGTCGAGGGCCAATGCACGTTGTGAACGCCGGATGGAAGCGTCAGTGCCACATAAAAGCCTACCATATTCTGAAAAGCTCAAATCCCTAATTTTAGCAGCGAGGACTTCACGAGAGTCCGCAGAGCCCTTGATGCAGCAACTGCAGGCGGTGCCGCAACCACTCAACGCCAACAAACAACGAGCCATAATCTTTAGCTCGTTGCGGCATCATCGGGATTCATGGGGTCAAAGGGAAACCGTGTAATCAATGATTGAAAACTGTGAAAATCAGCTGGCACATAATTTAGCATAGAATTCGTGGTTTGGCTGAGACGCCTACAAGGAATGTGCAGTTTCAAGAGCTTTATTAAGACACCTTTACAAGTCAAAAGGAAATGAAGGTGACTTTTTATCAGCTAATCAGCACAGGACATGGAAACGCTGCGTGAAGCAGTAGCTGGGATTAAAATGTTGAATGTCCCAGGTGCAGCAGCAGGACTCATTAATTAACTGTTTGACAACTACTACTCCTTGGTAAATGGAACAATGAGCATACCAATGTAGGAGAAAACTGGCAATCATAGTTCAGTTAATCAGTTTTTCAGGACTGAACAACTAACGAATGGAATAACTGATCAGCTAATAATATTATAGTAATGTGCAATTCATTTCTCAATTTACCTGACGGCTTTGCAGTTCCGCGAACTTGTGAGAAGTAGGAAGGAATGAAACAGACAATGCAAAGCAGATGCAAAGGCGAAGAAGCATGTAACTAAAACGAAATCAATGTGGACAAAATACGTAATCTGTGCCTCCTTTTGGTTCATTTCCCCTTCCTTTGCATGAAGTTTTGCCCCTGTTTTATTTTTTACTTGCTACGCCATCAGTTGTTTTGGTTTTATCTTTTCGATCCTTTTCCCTTTTATTTTACTTTTGCTTTTTCCTGATTCATTTTATCCCCTTCTAGTGTATTTTCGACTGAAGGGACTGCCGTTTGTCTCTTCCTCGCTTTATGTTTCCTTTTGATCCATTGTTTTCTCTTTTTGATGTACATTCGTGTCCGCTTGCTGCACCTTTTGTTGCGTTTTCCATATTGTTCCTCTGCTGCTTCAATCATCTGCACATATGAGGCTTGACGTAGACGAAGAAAAAGACAGATGAGAGACAGCGGAAAAAATCTGATTGCTGTCCCACAGGCGAAGTGGCAGTTTGGGGAGAGGGTCTGTGATCTATCGATTAGAGGGTTGTAGATCTAGGATAGAAGATTTTGGATATTAGCATAAGATTTGAGGGTTTCAATGTGCTTTTTTTAGTGTATTGTTTAGTGCCTTTTGTCATGGCTTGAAGTTCAATAGCAGCTTCTCGTCGGGTTTCATTTTTGCTCAGAAAGGCTGCTCTGTAAGCAAGCGACTGTTTATATGCTATTTTTGTGTTTCTTTGTAGCGTTTGCTTTGATTTTGTGGGGGTACTTGGCCTCCTGAGACGCAATCGTTTTATCTGCGGTCGCGTTTCCTTGTCTTCCTGCTACTGCTTTGTACTGCAAAACGGTGCTCATGATGCTCCCTCTGCAGTCTACTGCCACTACAGTGTTCTCATACTAGGGCCGGCGTAAACAATGCGCGAGCTATTGCAAATATATGTACAAACACCTGAATCTAGTTATACTAAATATGGGAAAACTTAAGTACACCGAGAAGAAATAGAGACGCGGATACACGCAAGTGTTTTCCGAACCAAATACCTCACCCTCGCAGCAGCTGAAATGCTTTCGGCATGAAAGCGGTGAAAAGCCACAAAATATATGGAAAGAGAAGCACAATTCAAGGAGAAAAGTTGAAAACTTGTGCTTTTATTCCTGCTGCTGCCGCTGCTGCTGCTGTTCCTGCTGCTGTTCGTGTTTCTAGAGATGAAAAAGCTCCTGCTGGCTTAACGAGCTTGCCATCTGCTACTCCTAATTGACGGGATCTCTCAAAAATAAGATGGACTGCTTTCAATGTTCAAAACCCATTGCCCGCGGCTTCGGTGCTGCTGCTGCGTTTGCTTATGATGGGTTAGTCGGTGCTACCGCGTCTGTTGTAGGAATTCTCCCTCCTCTGAGTTGCTGCAGCAACAACTTAGTTGCTGGTGTGCGCCTGAAGAAGATGTAGGAAAAGATTTCCAAAGCATTCTTAAAGTCGCGACGAGTGTAGACAGCTAAGTAGCAAAGTACTTCTCTGTCCGTGGCCTTGTTTCTGCAAATTATCGGTGGATCTTCGAAGTGCAGCAGTCGCTTGAAACAGCAGGAGCGCAGGCATGGAAAAGCATGCTACGCACTTGGGAATTCGTGTGAACCCGGATATGCCTGTATACCTGAACAGAGAATTGCAACGTGGATGCGCGGTGGGTGGTTTCGCCTTCCCAAAGCATGGTATTGAACTGATTGAACATAAGATCGAAATAAGGGAAACAGAAGAGCAAGGATAAAGCCGGGAAGAAGCAGCTATAAGCGCAACAAACCGGCCTGGACATACACCCAGACCATTGAAACAGCGGCACATCGCGAAAACATACAAGAAGATAGTTTGAAACGAACTCAGATGCTTTACAGTGCTCTAGTCATTTGAAAACAAGTAATGCAAAGAGGGTGCAAAAAAGACGAAGATAAACTAAAGTATGCAAAAGTCGCTGTTCCGGCGTGGTGTACGCGCATCGTACAGTTACACGCAATAAAAATTATCTGATTTCGACCGCTCCAAATATAGTATAACAACACCGGAAAGGTATTATTTGGTCACCTAGTATTCTGAGGACAACAAATTCAACAGGGAAAATGTTGGATTCTGGGGTCTGGCCCACGAGCTCTTGGGGCAGTGGATGGTTATTCTGTTGCACGCACACATTTGATGCTGACACAAGCAAAAAGAATAGCTCTTACCGGTTCTGCTTTCAAAACAAACGAATCAACTATGAAATAGACGCAAAAATGAATGAACCAACGAAAAGGAAGGTAGTGAACATAAATAAACAAACCCCCAAACAGCTTCCTGCTGGCGCTATCTACATTGCACCACAGAGACTTTCCTGACTAGCTTATGCTACTAGCTAGCTATCGGCATGAGTAAGTGGCCGAGTATGCTCCTTGTCTTTGTAAAGGGCGACCTATCTACACCCTAGCTAATCATTTGGTCAAGTGTCCACGTAGCTTTCGATCTAGCTGCTGAAATAGCTAACTAGCTCCTTAATAAGGCGCGAAGAAGCACTGCAGCTTTATACTAACAGTGCGTCTGCTTGACTAGCTCTAACTGCCTCTTCAAGGCAGCCCGTAAATGAATAATTAACATACACCAGCAAATCAAGCTTTAAGTAGCAAAGCCAGAAGCCCTCGATATTCGCTGCTTCTGTCTCTGCTTCTGCTGTCTCATATGTGTGGCTGCTGCTGCTGAGTCTTCTGCTGGTGCTTTGGCTGCCGGTGCTGTAGCCTAGAGCACAGCTGCTGCAACTCTGTAAGAAGGCTTCTTGCACAGTAAACATGCTTTTGAAAGCAAATTAATCCTGCTTTATCTTTCGCTCTCCTCACATGCTGCTACTGCATCGGCTGCCTTGTTTATTGCGGCTGTGTCTGCAGCACTGTAGCAGCAGCACCAGATTTGCCGGCGGTCAAAATACCGTGCTTCTGCTGCTGTTACTCGAAGCCTGTGGCCACATAACTCGATTTTGATGAAGTTTCGCTAGTTACTTCCCCTCCTGCTGCAGCGTCTGCCACTGCTGTCACAATGTCTGCCGATACTGCTCGCTGCCGTTTCTGCTGCTGCTGGTTTGCTGCTGAAGGTGTGCGTGGTCCCTCCTCAATCATCTCGTCTCATCACATTGATACTTCCAAAAGAAGATGCAGCGGAGCTTCAGCAGGAATTGCCGCTACTTGCCGCGGCATGCAGAGGAAAGCGGTCGCAGCTTTTGAAGCTTCAATGACTCATCGTCATCTTGTGCTACTGCCACGTGCTGCTGCTGCTACTTGCTGCTGTTGCCACGTGCTGCTGCTATTTTCTGCCAAGTGCGGACAGCATCACCATCGCCCAACTCACAGCCACTGCCGGCCCACCGTAGCTTACAGCTCCAGGCATTTGGGGCGGACGTCTGCTGCTTCGTCTGTGGCTGCTTTTGGCTTTGCAGCAACAGACAAAGGGGAAGCGCCGACGCTGCTCCTGGTTTGCGGCTGTTGCAAGGCTGGAGTCGTCAGTAGCAGACGCTAATCCGTGTGCGCTGACACACCAGCAGTAACAGCACCAGCACATGCGTCCGCAGCGGTAGCTGTTGCTGCAGTAACAGCAGTCGCGTCCCGCCTCTGTTTCCAAAGCTAAACGTTGCATTTAGTTCTGAAAATACATTCTATGTCAAGCCTATTTATCCAGTCGAATCTGTGAAAATAATTATCTGGAACAAGCAGAAGTTGACCAGAAAAATTCAAACAAAAAGCAATAAGCAATCCAGACAAAAAGCAGCGGACTAGAAACACGCAAGGACATCGATGCCATGAAATATCAATGTCCTTGCGTGTTTCTAGTCCGCTGTTTTTTGTCTGGATTGCTTATTGCTTTTTGTTTGAATTTTTCTGGTCAACTGCTTAGATACATTTACTCTCACGTGTCCCACAGATAACGTTCCCGGCGAGGGAGAAAGCTCCACGTTCGACAAAATTTGTTAATGCGTTTCAAAAGCACGTAAATGTTGTTTGAGGAGAATCACAGTTTTATCTTTTTAAGCATAATCCAAGGAAATGTAAAGCGTGAATAACGAGCATATAACCGAGGCGTGGCGTTCTCACGGAATTTCGATTGGAATATCATTTACACAGTGCATACATGTGTCTTCCTTCGGATTTCTAGAAATATTGAAAAATGAGGGGTTAGTAGAATAGCTCATGGTGCTCCTAATGCATTTTCGCACACAAGAAAAGTGCATATACTTCCAAGCATGCTTCACTGGCTCTTCTTCAAGTTTCGCCTTACGTGGCTGACAAGTCTGACGAAAATTCCAGGGAGAAATTCACAAAATATCTCTCGCTGATCCAATGCCGAGTTAAAATGAGGCATTGTGATGCTGAAGCTCTACTAAATGAGCCGCAATAAATAGTAGGTGCTCCAGAAAAACGTAGGATAAGGCGCATTTGGTAGCTTACCACGCTATTGGGGCTCTTATGCTTCTTGCGCTGAATAATAGGTTCCACGCAGCATCCAAGAACTACTTAAGCCTAGAATTATGCTTGTACAGAAAACCTAAGAGACCCGTTTTGGCTAAAAGGAGGTCGTTTTAATCATTGGGAGTGATATACCTTCAGTTCCAAGTCGTCCTACGTAGTAAACGGCGATCATGCGCGTGACCAAAGATCCTCCGACACAAAAGTCAAGGATTGAAAATTGGTGAGGCCAGAGGCCCCGTGAGAGGAGTTTGCACTCTTTATTTGATGTGCATTCTCCGTGTTGCAGACGCTTAGAAGTAGAGCGGAGAAGTCTTCTAGTGGCTGCCATCCATAAAACAAGCACAGTACTCTGCACGGAGAAAACCAAAAATACCATGTGGATTTTTTCGTACAAAAGTGCGACCGACGATAGTCTGAACGTGGCGGTCTGCCCGGTGGAACACCACTTTTTTTAACTCCTGAACCAGGAGACCCTGCTGTTTCGCCGGTGTCCCTTAGAAAATGAGATAAGCCCGTGTGCTTCTCCAACCGAAGCCGCTACGCTAACCATGGAGCACCGGCATTCAATCAATGAGCTAGCGTACATTCTGAGGGCAGGCAGGTCTCATCGGAAAGTTCAGCATCTGACTTAGCCTGCAAATAATCACGTCAAAGCTTCCTCGATGAAGTTGCTGTTCGGCGATAGCTCGCAGATAGAATATTCTCCCCACATGAGCAAATGCGACATTCAACATGCGCTCTTGACGGCTTAATTACTGCGTTTTTTTCCTCCATTGAGGCCTTCCAAAATCGGCCATGAAGCTCTTGCTGGTCCAGAGCTCTTCTTCATTTTAGTGTTGTTTAGCACTCGAACAAGGAGCCCTAGCCATTCAAATGCACCTTTGACTACGAAGTTGCAAATTAACCCGTTTAGGCAAGCCCAGCACTACACGTACACTTTGTTGCTGTCATGCAGCAGAGTAGGCTTCGCACTTCTTGTTTCTCGCAGAGTGCGAACAGCAGTCTCATCGTACGGGCATTTTGAAAGGAATTTTAGAGTCCGTCGTGAACAATTCAGGCAGAAGCCACTGGCCGGCCGCAGTTTACATCTACAGATCAGGACTTGAATTGCCTGGCAAACAGAGCAAACTGTACTTCGACGCGCGGCAATCCTCATGATGGTTAAAAAGCTCGCTCGATCTCCTCGGTTCTGGCTCCAGAACGAGCCTGATTACGTAGCAGTGTGTTAGACGTTACTTACCTCAACGACTACAACCACTTATCGAATGTATCTTGAATTGCCATCAAGCACTGCTTGGAGTACGTGGTACGACAGGAAGCATCGAGGCATTTTTCAAATAGAGTCACGAGAAAGCGCATGAAGATTAGGATACCTGCCTTTTTGTATAAGTAATCGACGCAATTTTATTCCTCAAGTAAGTACGCTTGCAAAGTTTTCAACCAGTCAAATAAACACCAGTGTCGTGTGACACCGTAGGCCATATTTTGGCAGCCTCCACCCGCATGTGTGTGCTCGCTGCAAACCACAATGCTTCAAAGAGATATCTTGAAAGGGTCACAAAAGCTCGCTACATGTTGATGAGGCCGCAGAGTATTGCAAGGCGGCGCCGGGGGTGTATAGCCCAATTCTCAAAACACTGCAAGCAACAAATGAGTGCTCGTTCGAACGCTTGTTCGCCTTACCTCGCAAAATGCCCATAATCGAACACCCAATCGGATACTAATACCGTGGTCCAAATATCGCAACGGCATTATCCATTAGACAAGCATGCAACGTCTTGACAGCACGACCTGCTCTTGACAGCACGACCTGATCGTCTCGAACACAGCGGAAAGGAACAGGTAAGTGGCAGCCTAGTCCACAAGCTGAGCAATGCTTGGCCTGCAGGACAAGTAATGCTTTCTATAAATCAGACATTTCGTCACACTATGCATTCAGAAGCACCGAATATTTCTTCTGTCGTCGAGTGCAAAATCATTGTGTATGCGCAGATACTTCAATACCGCGTATAAGGGTGCTTCATACAACCGAATTACCTGGTGAATACCACGTGTTCGAGCTGCTGTTGGTTCCATAATTCGCAGGATTTAGAGCCTTAGAAGAGTGACACGGTTTGGAGGGCACAGCTCGTTTGTGACCGATTGTGAGGTGGGTAAGGCCTTCTTAGGAAGCGTACTCAGATACCACCAACGCTCTACGGTGAGCTCAAAGATAAATGCCACAATTGGGCACGTGTCAGCTTTCCATAAGATACAGAATGGAAAGGCGAAACAAAGAGCAGCAGGGAATGCACCAGTAAACGACCCGTGCAACGCCTGTAGGGGCCAAAGCCTAGCAATTAATCTTGGTAAGGTACTTCATAGCATCCAACACGGCAAATGTTTCCAATGAACTACTCAACCACCAATGCCGATAAACATACCAAACAATTTCTCTGCAGTTTCCACCCACCAACATATAAATCAAAATGTTTCAAAGAAATGCCTTTACCTGAAGCAGCACAGGGAGATTTTTTCTTCCTTTGCATATCACGCTTATGAATCTTCATTGGCATGTCAATGCTCATTAGAACAACGCATGAGCTGTACACCGCAAGTGTCGTGTTCCGATTGCGATTGATCAAAGAATGCTAGCTTGGTTGATATCAAATATAGCATTCGGTATTTTCCCGAAATGGTTCGAAATATCGATTCACGCTCAGAAGAACGAACAGTGTACTGATTGTTACAAACCTGCTTCCCTAGGCACTTGCGAAAATTACCCACTTTAACACGAAATGCTCTTGACGCAGAGAACAAATCTCATTTTATAATTTGACCATCATTCGAAACATTTTTTGACTACAAATAAATCAAATAAAAACATTCCAAATTTGTTACTGACATCCATTCAGAACCTGGCACCTACAAACACTTAATTTCAGCAGACCAGATTGCCCTGAGA